>NW_015112720.1:68037-101525 GCF_001443285.1 Poecilia latipinna
GGCCCACGACGTCTACCTAGGGGGCATATGTGGCCCGCGATGTGAAATAAGTTTGACACCCCTGAAACTCTTGAACTGTGGTCCTCCGTGTGTCTCTGCTGGTCTCGCTGTTCCTAGCTGCTCTGAGAGGATGTGAGAGGGATAAGGTGGAGTGATGTCAGCCTTTGTCCTGTTGAGGTCAGGCCAAATAGAAGCTTCCTGTGTGTCTGAGAAGTTTTCTCAAGCTTATAACAGGGTGTGGAGAGAAATCACAGCAAACTGCTGACATCCTCATGGAGATAAATATAGCTGACTGACTGATAGCTAAAGATGAAGGGTTCGTTTGACTTTACAAAGCTGGGAAACATTTTTTCCCCCTTTGCAGATTTCTTCTGTTTTTGCCTTTTCGTCTCTCTTGCATGTTTTAGATAATCAAAGAGGTCTTATGACTAAATAAACATAATCNCANTAAATGCAAAACACATGTTTGAAACAAAGATTTCACTAAATCAGTGTTTCTCAACCCTGGTCCTCACCGCCCCCCTGCTCTGCATGTTTTAGATGTGCCTCTATTCCAGAACAGCTGATTAAAATGATTGCATGACCATCAAGTGCTGCAGAAGCCTGTAAATCACCCAGAGATACAATTCAGGTGTGTGTCAGAAGGGAAATACCTAAAACATGGAGGACAGGGGGCGGTGAGGAGCAGGGTTGAGAAACATTCAGAGGTTCTTTTGATGTTGTTTTGTGACCTCCTGGGTGAATTGTTGACATGCTCTGGGAGTCATTTTGGTAGACTGAGCCCTTCTGGGAAGGATAAAGACTGTTCCATGTTTTCTCCATTTATGGCTACTGACTCTCGCTGTGGTTCATTGGAGTCTACAAGCCTTCAAATGTCTTTGTAACCCTTTCCTGACTGATGAACAGCAATGTTTCTGTTCTAAAGACACTTAAGAGTATTAGCCAACTTCCTGTTCAGTTTAAGACGTTTCTTGATTCTGTTTGTCTGGCAGGAATCAGGCGTGGGTTAAATTTACCAGCTACACCCAATTAGATTTTATAAAAACATGGTTATTAACAGATATTTCATGACATAATATGAAACACGAGGAAATGACGGAAAATCTAAACAAGAAATCTATATGGAGTAAATATCTACACCACCGAATATTAACCTGTTTGTACTGTGAAGCTGGGACTTGATACTTCTCATGACCACCATAGACCTCTTTCTCTCTTCCTTTATTGTCAGCAATTTTCCTTTTCTATACATGATTAATTTATAATCACCAGCAGGTCATACACCAGCCAGGGTGCTCTGGCAGCTATATAGTGAGAAATCACGTGCCTTTATAACATGTAAGCTCAGTGACAGCTGAATCCAGCAAATTAAGAAGAATGTATGAAAGCTACTGATATCAACAAACAAGAAAAGCAACAATGATGTGAGGATGAAGACATGAAGGGAAATGTTATCTGAGAGGATTAGCTCAGAAACTTAACCTCCACCCTAAACCGGGACCCTAAAAATGGTGTGTTGAGTCCGGTCTACCTGTAATTTACCACAGTGGTGACTGGCAGTATGTGCCAAAATGGTAAACTGTGACAGCCTTGAGGTAAACATTGTAAAGTGATTCTCTGGTTTTGATTAGCATTACTACTCCAGTGCTGGCAGGTGTTCCCATTCCTTTTATGCAAGCAATTATGTAACCAGGATACTTATATAATAGGCAGCTATTCAGTTCAAGTTTCACTTCCCTGTAAATAAGTCAGTTTTTTACTCTAGAGCATTTAGCTTTGGAATAGAATAAAATACATTTTATTGTCGCCAAGTGGTGAGATTCAGATGTGAAAAACATAATGATGTTTTATACAGAAAGGGCAAAATTATATAATTGCATACTCTGAACCAAGGAATGTACAAATGTGAATGTGTATTTGTGTACTACAAAGAACAAACTACAATATATGAAAATAAAAGCTGTGCAAATAACAGAGATGTGCAAACGCAAGTAGAAATGTTATTTAAATATGAGTAGAACTGTAAACACTTATTTAGTTTCTTGGGAGAAGTGATGGTTATAGAGTCTAAGAGCTGTTGGGAGGAAGGATCTCCTCTAACACTCATTTGTGCACCTATAACGCAGCACCTTATAGAACAGTAATGTAAAGTATCTGAGTATTGTATCTGATGATACTCACAAGTTGTTTTTCCCCACCAAAACATGTCATTTTGCCCTTAAAAGTCACTTCAGCGCTATTTGGATTGTAGTTAGAGGTGAAGTGAAAATACTCAGACACTCTGTCCTTCACCTGGCTCAGATACAAGAACAATAAAGCAAATTATTGGTAAAGGACTGGATGTTCTTGTCAGATAAACTTTAAACAACAGCTGGAAGTACCTCTCTGTCTGACTGCTGAACGGCTGACTGAGTTGTTACTTTTAGTCAATGCATGTTGGACCTGCTTTTCTCAGTTTTTAGAGAAATCTCTTCATTTCAGTCCAGAATTCCTGATGTTTCTCAATTATGCAGCACAAACTGATTCTAAAGGAGAGATTGTCTCTGGTGGGTGACGACAAACAAGTCCTCTCTACATCTGCTGACTCACTGTGATTCCTGAATAGAGATTTCAGGAACCACTCCTTTTCTTTTAAACACTATTTTTTGTAAAATAGACTGAATTAGGGGTAATTGTCTTTATAATCTTTCCCAGAGTTATCCACTGGAAAGACGTGTCTTCCCAAAGCCCTGCTCAACCTTTACGGTGGTCGGAACGAAACCATTCCAGTGTTGGTGGACATTGCAGAGAAGACGGGAAACCTCAGAGAGTTTATAAACACTCCCTTCAGGGACGTCTTCTACAGAGGTAGGAAAATAAGATCACAATACATGTTATACAATATGTCTGTAGTCATCTTTTTTCATCTGTAGTCGTAACTGTTAGAAACTCACTGTTCATCATTACATAGCATCCTTCAGACTATTGTAATCTGAGAAGTGTAGTGTTCATTTGTGTTCATACCCTTTGACTTTGAAAACCCTAAATAAATATCAATGCAACCAGTGGCCGTACAGAAGCAACCTCGTTACTAAACAGAGCCTTTCTGTATATAAATGACTTTCCACATAAATGCAGATGTTCTGTGAAGGCCCCAGAGGTTCATTAGAGAACGTTTGGGACCAAACAGCATCGTAAACACCAAACAACACAGCAGACAAGTCAGGGAGAAAGCTGTGAAAGAGATTAAAGGAGGGTTAGATTATAACGCAACATCACAGGCCTTCAGGTTATGGAATTACATCAAACCTACCACGACATGGCTGGGACAAGGTGACTGTTTAGGTGACAAGCCATAGTGGTCAATTACAGAGCACAGTACCATGGTGTGGTGCATTTGGTGTACCATACCAAATGTATGGTATTCTGAATAGTCAGTGTATATAGTCAGTCAGATTTCTCTCTTACTTACACCATCAACTTTACAAAGACGCATTTCCCAACACTCATGTTGTGGAGCTGCACTGCAGAGTTGAAAATCTTTTCCTTGCTCAACTGTTCTTACAAAATTTCTGTCAACAATGCAATTGCCTACATTGTGTAATCAAGTCTTGGAAAAGGCCTCGGTTTAGGTGATATGTTTTCAATTTACTGCAACGTGAAGCTGTGTTATGAAATGGTTTGAATGGCAGCAACTCCTGCAGCTGTCTTCTGTCTCCAGGCCAGACGGCGCTCCACATCGCCATCGAGCGACGCTGCAAGCAGTATGTGAAGCTGCTGATGGAAAAGGGAGCAGATGTCCACGCTCAAGCCCGGGGACGCTTCTTCCAGCCCAAAGATGAGGGCGGCTACTTCTACTTTGGTAAAGCCACTTTTTTGCCATCAAGAAGCAGACGTTGTTGTACTTCTGTATTTTCAGTCTTGCAACACCTCATTCTGACTCTCTGGTTTTTATCTTTGCAATAATGTGCTGTTCTTGTAATTTCGCTGTCTCATTTCTTTCTCTCTCTCTACCCATTTTGGTTACACGGTTTTTAATTCACGTCTGTGTTTTGAATTACTTTCCGAAGTTGCTGGCAGCGTTGAAATGTGAAAGCATGGAAAGTTTTTTTTCCAAGACGCAGATGCCTTCTCTGCCACAAAAAAGTGACATCAGAACCCCACCCTCTTTTTATGTTGAATGTGGAAGATTTTGGCAAGAGAAATGTGGACAGGATACTCCACCACACACCTAAATGTTTTTGAAGTATGGTACGAGAATTTGCTACTTAAAATGCTCCAAGAACATATAAAAAGACGAGCATTATGTTTTACTGAGACAGTGAAAGATGTCTGTGTTCTGCAGTTTGGAAACGTAAACATCCTCTCCTGGTAGGAAGAACCTCGCTGACCTTAACGCAGGCAGGACAGACAATTAGAGGTGACTAAGCTCAATGGCGCCCTCTGCTGGCTACAGTGAAGATTTAACCTCAGTCATTACTATCGAAGCTCTTGGAATATTTGCTTCATTCCTTTATTCGTGACGAAATAAAACATTCATTAACAATCGTCGTAAAGAATCAACAAGTCTTTCTTTAAAGTAGAAAAAATTGTAAGTTTTGCTTACTCTTATAATATTTTACCTTTTCTTAAATCTAAATAACTTTTCCGATTAAAATCAAGTGCCATATTCCTTTTTCAGCACAGAGGTGAGGATTTCTATTTCCACTTAGCATGGTTGTCATTCCCCAATCCCAGCGTGTCCGGGGCACAGTGTGAGTAATTTGCTGCGGAGCTTTGCGGTGAGGTGAACAGGAACCTGGCAGGGCTGTTGGCTAATGGGATTTAGGCTCACGCTAACTCTCTGCATGCACCCGTGCAAATCCATGAAGAGGAGCGTTTCTATGTGAGGTGACAAAGTAATCTGTCACCCATGGCAACGGCTCATTTTCAGCAGCTGCCTTTGGCACTCTGGCCCCTCTGCGCCCCTCCCTCGAACAGCCACTAATTGTGCAGCTTTCATGCAGAGGATTTAAGTCGGATCTGTGATCCGTGTTTAGTCTGCTTTGTGAAAAACTACAGATGCCAGCTACGGCTCTTAATTAACCCTGCTATTCGTGTTTTTTTTTTTGTTGTTGTTTTTTTAATACGTTCAATCTGAAGCAACTGTTTCCGTTCCCCTTCAGGTGAGCTTCCCCTCTCTCTGGCTGCCTGCACCAACCAGCCTGACATAGTGCACTACCTGACAGAAAATCCGCACAAGAAGGCCGACCTGCGGCGCCAGGATTCACGCGGAAACACCGTGCTGCACGCGCTCGTGCACATCGCCGACAACACCAAGGACAACACTCGTTTCCTCACAAAGATGTACGACCTGCTGCTGATTAAGTGTGCCAAGCTCTTCCCAGACTGCAACCTGGAGACAATACTCAACAACGACGGCATGTCACCCCTCATGATGGCCGCCAAACTTGGAAAAATTGGGGTAGATACATTCACCGTGTCATTCGATCCTCATCATCCTGTCTGTATGATTAAACATAGAATAGAATAGAATGGAATCGAATAGAATAGAATTGCTGTAGTGTTCCCAGTCTACCTGTAATTCAGTGAAGAATGAAGGCTTTAAGTATGACTTATCATTAAAATTGCTATATTACTGTCAGGATGTAGTTCAAACATTGAGATTTCTGCTCTTGATCTGAGGAGCTTTGTTATTTTGATGTCCAGGGCGTCAACACTCCTCTGTCAGCCATGCAATGATCGTGCAAGTCTCACTTTTCTCCACATAACCGCCCCGTATTTACGTCCTGTGAGGGTTTCATTGTACTTGAAGGTGAAGCAATATCACACCAAAATTCTTACCCAGAAGAAATTTGGATCAGGCTCTAAGAACAAAACAAGTCAGTGTTTAACCTAAATATTGTGGTTAAACAATCTGGATGCATGTTTGGAGAGAGGAGGCATTGATTGAACAATTAGACTGATTGTTGGTGGATATTCACAGACATTTTGTACAGAAAAACAAAACAAAACAAGCTAAGACCACTGTAAAAGTATGCATTTTCTAACTTGATAGACTTTATGCTCACAAACACACAGTCGCCCCAAAGGTCTAACAGTTGACTCTGCATAAACTCTCTGTCCTAACCAATGTTGTGTTCTCCAGATCTAATCTAATTCTGGGGGAAACCTGTTCAACAGAGTTGTTTTTTTTTTTAATGAAAAATGTTCATTGCTGTTTGCTTCCAGAGTGTTACCTCATATGTATCGCATAGAGGATCTTTGCTTTATCTTTTTTATCTTTTTTCTGTTGCCAAAGAGCAACTGCACATTTATTTGCCATAGTTCTGTCAGAAAGGCCTTTTTTTTGTCCACAGTCATACAGACTGACAGATTTAAAGATGATGGCATTATAGGTGCAACATTATCATCCATAAATACAAAAGTGCTTCCTCTTTTAGAGGATATGTGTTTTAAAATGGTCTGCTTAAAAAAAAAAAAAAAACATCTAAAAGGCCAGTTGTGATTTATGTTTCTTATTTTCAAGATCGTTTTTCTCTCTCTAAAATATGTTTGAGTTTTAAATTAAATCTCAAAGTCTAGAACTCAGTTCCCCTATATCCCTCTAGGTTTTCCAACACATCATTCGACGTGAGGTCAAAGACGAAGAAGTTCGTCATCTGTCACGTAAATTTAAGGACTGGGCTTACGGTCCGGTGTACTCCTCCCTCTACGACCTGTCCTCATTGGACACATGTGGAGAGGAACCATCTGTGCTTGAGATTCTAGTATACAACAGCAATGAGGTAAAAATAAAAATAAAAATAAAAATCCCAAGAATATTTTATTTGCATCTGGAAAATGAAGGGGGTTTGTTAAATTTTTCTTCAGAACCGCCATGAGATGCTGGCTGTGGAGCCCATCAACGAGCTGCTGAGGGCCAAGTGGCAGAAGTTTGCTGCTGCCACTTTTTACATCAGCGTGGTGTCCTACCTCTTCTCCATGATCATCTTCACCTTGGTGGCCTATTACCACCCAACAATGGAGGAGGTCGGTGTGAATTTAACGCAGCGTTAGCCACGTATATTTGGCTTTATTTTATTGGTTTCTATGTAACACAACGTCACCCCTGCCTCAGAGCACGATGCTGCCACCCACATTTTTTTCCTGCTCTTTCTGTGATACTGGTGCTGTTTTTATGCCAATCATGCTGTTTGCAATTGTGGCCAAAACATGAAAGCTTGTCTTCATCTGTCTATAACAAATACTCACAGAAGGCTTATGAAGACTTGACCCTTGCTTCGATATTTTCTGAAAGAGAATGAGCACCTGTCCTGCAAAATTACTCCATAGCTCCTAGTTAAGGAGAAAACGGAAGAGTCCTGTCAAATCTCTCATCTCTGAAGGCATTCAGCTGCCACATTAAACACAAAGACAAGCTTAAGAGCTTTATTATATATAACTTTTGAATGTCTGTGAGTTTAAGTATAATTTTGTCCTGTGTGTCTTTGCAGTCAATCTTGACACCGATTTAACTAAATCCTTTTTTTTTTGGGGGGGGGGGACATTTCTTTAGCCGCCTCCTTACCCCTACAAGACCTCATCTGACTATTTACGGATGGCTGGAGAGATTGTAACACTGGCATCGGCGATCTTCTTTTTCCTCACAAATGTAAATTATTATACCTTATTTATTCCCTGTAGTCACTGTGTCATTAATCCATCATGTAACAACGTGTTGCTGATGAAATGCTTCCGTGCGTCTCTGCAGGTTAAGAACGTCCTCCTGAGAAAGTGTCCTGAGGTGAAATCTTTAGTTTTTGATGGATCCTTTCAGCTGCTGTAGTAAGTCTCTTTCCCCCATCTTTGTACCTCCTCTTGTGTCTCTTTAAGGCAAATTTAACATTCTCTTAATTAAGTCACCCACTTAATCACTTAATTACTCACATTTTTTGGCGTTGTTTTTTATAGTATCAAAGATGAAGATATCCGGCATCAGTTCAACGCGTGTTGATTTGAATCATCGGCTGCGATGCTGATATTTTAATAAGCCGCGGCTCCATTTCATTTACGACATTAACAAATCTTTCCCTCCTATTTGTCCAGCTTCATCTACGCTGTCCTGATCATCGTCACTGCTGCTCTCTACCTGTCTGGCATCAAAGCCTACGTCGCTGTGATGGTGTTTGCACTCGTCCTGGGGTGGATGAACACGCTTTACTTTACCAGAGGCCTGAAGCTCACTGGTACCTACAGCATCATGATTCAGAAGGTCAGATGATGAACTCTGACACCTGACTGAATGCTCTGCACTTTGTGCATAACTTGACTTTTCTTGTTTTTTACCTTGCAGATTCTTTTCAAAGATCTGTTCAGATTCCTGCTCGTCTATGTGCTCTTTATGATCGGTTATGCTTCAGGTGAGCTAAGAGTTAGCCTCCCTCCACAGCCACTCATCTTTAGCTTCATGCTTCTGGACTGACATGTAAAGAGTCCTTCTCTGTTTCCGCCCTGCAGCCTTGGTGTCTCTGTTGCCAGTTTGTCCCACGGAGTCTGCTAAGAACTCCACCACCTACTGCAGGAACCCAGACACTTTCAGCACTTTCCTTCTGGACCTGTTCGAACTGACTATCGGGATGGGAGATTTGGACATGATCCACAGTGCACTATACCCTGGAGTTTTTCTCATCCTCTTAGTCTCCTATATTATCCTCACCTTTGTGCTGCTACTCAACATGTTGATTGCCTTGATGGGGGAGACGGTGGGACAGGTATCCAAAGAGAGCAAGAAGATCTGGAAACTTCAGGTGACAGCTTTTATTCCAACCTAAATCTTTTTTTCTTTTTGTAATTGTTCGATAAAAAAGACGATTCTTGCAGAGTGATTTCAGATATGCTTAAATTCCCCCCCCCCCAAAAAAAATAAAAAAATAAATTCCTGCTGACAAAATCCAGCTGAGATAGCAAACTTTTACACTACAAAGTCCAAATTATCTCCTCGAAAGAGCAAACGTCACTGTGATGGGCGAACTTCAGAAAAATATGCCAAATTAGCTGAAAGTTCCTCAGATTGAATCCCTGCTATTGACTTACTTTACTTGCAGTGGGCAACGACTATCTTGGACATCGAGCGCGCGTTCCCAGTGTGCGTTCGCAAGTCTTTCCGAGCCGGGGAGATGGTGACTGTGGGGAAGAACCTAGATGGTTCACCAGATCGACGGTGGTGTTTCAGGTATTTACTGGGACTCCTGACCTCTTCATACAGCCCCATGATAACCACCAGCCATGACAAAAAAAAACTCCTAACGTATTCACACTCAAAAAATTTATAATTATGATTAAAATTATTATTTTATAATAATAATAAATAAATAAAATGAAAATAAATACAATTATTTTGTTTATTAAAAATATATACAATTATTGTATTTATTATGAATTAAATACAATTATTTTATAATTTTATTTTATAAGTTTTTTTTTTTAGGTTTTAAGTGACAAACCAGCACAGAATTGTGGAGTTTAAGAAAAACGATGAATGATTTTCAAAACGTTTACGAATGAAAATCTGAAAAGTGACAAAAGGTTTAGGTCTGGACTTTGACTGGACCGTTCCAACACATGAATATTCTTTGATTGAAACTGTTCAAGAAAAACGTTCTGATCACTGCATAAAGTCTTTTAGTATCTATTTGTATTACAATCCCACTACATAATACCACCACACTCTGTTTTATTTTGTAGATTTCATGTAGTGCAGTTGTTATATTTCTGACCAAAAGCATCTGCTTCCTCAGCTTTTCTGTGTTCACCACATAGCTTGTGACAAAGTGCAAATGGAGCTACTCATTATTTTTGCCATCTTTGTTTCCATTTCTTTTTCTGCTTTAAAATTATTCTCTACTTTTTGGTTAGTCTACAACATAACATGCACAGATCTGAGGCTGCTCTCAGTCAGAACGGTGTGCTGCTCCTTCAGGGTGGACGAGGTAAATTGGTGCCACTGGAATCAGAACCTTGCAATAATCAGTGAGGATCCGGGCAAGACTGATACCAGCCAAACCAACGGGGTGCAGCCAGGTGTCAGAGGCCTGAGGAGAGGTGAGATCCTGACGGCTGTGATTAAATTCATTCCCGTTTAACAGAATCCAGTCGTATGGACCACATGCATGTGTAAGATTGGATTTTTTTTTTCTCTCCCTCAGATCGCTGGTCCACTGTGGTCCCTCGGGCGATGGAGTTAAGTAGAGGCCCTCGCTCCCATGATCTGGTGGTAGAGATGGAGCCACTGACGCCAAGATAGCGAAGCCTGCAGAGACTCTATTGATTCTTGTGTCAAAGCCGCCGACTCTGGTATTAGGTTTCAGGGGAAATTTTTGGTCAATAAGCCTCCCAGTTCGCACATGCCTCACGCCAGAAATTCACAGGGAGAACGTAGAGTAATATAATGTTTTATTTATAAAATAACAGAGGTTTAATCCTGCAAACTGACACTGAGCACACAGTTATAGGTGAAAACAAACCCGAAGATATTGTAACAGTAAATGTTTGCTCTTGGTAGAAGATAAGCTGCAGTTTGTAATTAGTTTTTTTTTTTTTTTTTTAATACTTGTACAGAGGCGTAGGAACCCTAAATCCTTAATGTTCTGTTCAGCTCTGCATGTCAGACAGTAGTGGGCGATCACTCAGGGAAATCAGATCATTTCAGCATTTGGAGTGTTCCTATATTCTGAAAGTAAACAGCTTTATAGCTTTTTTTAATAAGCATAAACAGATTATCACTGCATTAGCACATTTTTATATTATTTTTGCAGCTACGATCACACTGCAAGATCTTTATTTTTTTTTATTTTCTTTCAAAGCGAGAGATAGCAAGTAGCTTACCTTATATTAAAAACTTTACCTTAGAGACTGTTCTCTACGTGCTGCTTAGAATATTTTGTAGGTGGAAAGTTTCAGTATATAGGGCCAGGATATATCCAATGTATGCACCATATGTTTTTAAAATTGTTCTTTATATTTTATTAATGAAATGCACTCCCATGAAAAGCACAGATTTGAACTGGCAGCTTGGGCAGAACAGCTGTCAATTGAGCTGAAACAATGCACTATGCCAACTTCTGATGTGCACATTATTACATGAATACAAAGACGTCATCCCGAACAAGATGGGCAGGTTATAGTTGTCAAGCAAATATGCAAATCAAGACAATAGCCCTTCGTGCTGTGGCTTGTCTTTGAATTTGCAGAGTTATTGTTCCTTTGCAGCTGCGGTATTTGCATAATCAACTCTTAGTCCGTACCATTGTATACTTCCCCTCAATTTGCTGCAGCGTTTTCAGTGCAGTTGGCGTTGTGCCCTAAACAGCGTTCTCCCTTTTTTTTCCCTTAATGTGCATCGGCTCCATGCAGGGTTACTTGTGCATCATTGTGCTACAGGACATGCGTTTCATTTTTTTACAGGTCCACTGCTGCCTTAAGGTCACAAATCATTGGTCTCTGTTTACATTTCTCCAACATGTCTATGCATTAGTGTATTGTTTATATATTGCCATAAAGAACAGTAAACACTGACAGATTTTATAAACCATGAACTCGAATCTTTATTTGTTTTTGTGCAGATGAAGATTTTTTTTATTTTTATAATCAGAATCTTAAAAAATTACATTTTAAATGAGATATTAGAAAACAATAACAGATACGTGAATCAGAATCCACAATGAAAACAAATTCTGGGAACAAATTATTATTATTTTTTTTAAATATACACAACTAAATTAGATGAAGAATCAAAAAATATAAAAATTGGTTTGCGATTGAGGTATAACACATTACAACATAGTTTTTAATGAGTGCTAAACTCTATCAACTAAACTAAAATGTGTCTTTAAACCTCCTTTGAGTAAAGAAAACTATATAGCTTGCCTGCAAGTCGGACAGTTTTTTGCAAGAAACAGCATATTATCACCATCAATTATGAAATTATTTATAAAGAATGTAATTAAACCCTAATGCTGAAAAAAGTTTGCTCATCATTTAATATAACTGCAATTTCAATGTTGGTCTGTTGATGGCGGCAGAGGTCTAAAGTTTTTACAGACTGAAAAGTCGCGTGTGTGCGTGTGTGTTTTGTCTGCTGTGCTGTTTTTGGACCCAGATATTATAAATGTAATCTTCAGCTGCAAATATTGAAAGGTCAGTGTGCAGAGGATGCTGCTTCTTTGGAATATTTTCTCCAGACGACCTCAGGTGTCCTCAGCGATCTTCCGTCTTTCCTAACAGAGCTGCAAGCCGCTAAAAAACGTTTTCATTCCTTTTTCCCTTTCACCTTGTTTTTCCTCCTCCTCTGAAGATTTTCACACTCATGATGGCGAAGGCCTCATCCGTCATCTCACATCCTCCTCCTCCTCTCTCCCATCTGCGTCTGAGGCCAGCAGCGCTGAAGGACACAGGGAATCTCTCACCACCTCCGAGAAGAGGCTAATCCTCTTTGCCCCAACTTTAACTGGGCCACTAATCCTGCAGGTTTATCTAAGCAGTGAGCACCTAGCACTGCTGACAACTTGGCCTGCCCTCCTCCCTTCACCCCGTTAAGTAGGGCAGGGCTCGGTCCTGCAAGTGTCACTGTCAGCAACTCTGGAACCACACGCTTGCACAGGAAGTGTGAGCTGTTAACAAAATGGCTCGTCTGCTTGCAGCAGGCGTCTGCTGGCTGCCACAAAAGTGTCTCAACGAACCAAGTGACAGCCAGAAGGGACGGTGTTGTAACGGCCCTTGTTTGGTAACCGCACAGAAGGGAAAGTTTATTCCCTCAGCCAGGAGGTCTGATGGTGACTAACTAGCTTAGGTTTTGGAAGGACAAAATGTTCAGCTATTGTTCAGCCAGTTAGGCTTTAAGATGTTTAGGCTGACTGGTCTAATGAGGACACAAGACCAGACTTATGCTAAATCCCCCCCTTTTTTTTTTTTTGACTAAGCGACACTTCAGACTCGCATCTTCTGAAACAGCAGAAACATCATACTGTTCACTGTGAACAATCATTTAAACCAACTTATAGTGCCCAGGAAAAGAATTGAGGCATCTTGAAGTTTCACATTTTGTCACACTACAACCACAAACCTTATATTGGAGACGCTTTAAGGAGACAAACAAAAAGAATGCATGGTTGTGAAGTGGAAGGCAAAGTGTTCGTCTGAGTCAATACTCTGTAGACCCACCTTTCACAGTAATTTCATCAGCGAGTCTGTCAGATTTGTGCAGCTACTGAAACAGAAACATTGTCTCATTCTTTGCAAAACAGCTAAGCGTGGTCAAACTGGAAGGAGAGCCTGTGAACGTCAAGTAAAGTCTTACAGCAGACTCTCAGTTGGAATTAGGTCTAGACTTCAGTCCAAACCAGTTTACTGTAGATTTTAGAGTTGTTGTGCTGCTGGTCCAGTTTCCAGTGTTTTACAGCCTCCAGCAGGTTCCTCCTCCTGCCCCCTTCCCTGTATTTAGGCCCATCCATCTTCCCATTAACAACCAGCTTCCTGTCCCTCTTTAAGAAAAACTTTCACATAGCATATTGCTGCCACTATCAAGGTGGGGATGGTGGGTTGAGGGTCTTAGTTTTCTACCATCCACTGTTTTATAGGCTAAACTTTTCAGATTTGGTCTCATCTGACCAGAGCACCTTCTTCTACATTTTGCTGTTTTACCTTATATACAGTAGTTTGTGTCAAATCGCAAACAGGACGTCTTGTGCTTTTCAACAGTCTTGCCACTCTTTCATAAATGCCAGATTTGTGGAGTGCACAAATGAGAGCAGAGCTTTTTGGAGCTGTTGCTCAGACAGTCAACCTGTCTGCGCTGCTGCTTTACCCATAATCTTTTTTTTACATGCTGAAAAGTATCTGTTAATAATTTGGCCGGTCTAATGAAATAATGCTTCCTTCCTGCATGCTGTTTTTGCTGCTGGCAGCTTCTGCCTGGTTCTCTTTGGCCCCTATAAAAACCTCAGCACCCCGCTTAGGCCTCAAGGTCAGAGACCCTCTCCTCAGTTCCCGACACGCATCATACATATTCAGAGGGGAAAGATGCACTCACTACTCCATAACTTGTTGAACAGCATCTCCACGGAGTAAAGAAAATGGATCCTGGACGACAAACTCAAAATTATAACAAATTGGCTCATAAATATGCATTAAAAAAATTGGAATGAGTTTCCTGGCTGAACTTTGCTTTGGTCTATCACATAAAAAAATACATAATATGTAGATGTTGAACATCTTAGGTGGTGTTAATCTCTTTCAGGACGCCGTATGTGTATTAAAAACGACATCTTGTCTCTGCAGAAAAAAAACAAACGATGCCGCCCCTTTTTCCTGACTTTCTTCTTTAATTCTTCCCGACAAAACATTTCTGCCAAGAAGAGTGACATTTCTAAATAGAATGAGCAATCACTGGAAGCACTGGGAGATGAAGAGCCAGAGACATATTGGTCAGGTGGCGTGTGAGATGACCTTTCAGTCCATACGAGACGAAATGAGGCCAGTGAACCCGAAATGATTCAGAGTGTCTAAACCGACAGGCGAGGGCACGGCCGTGGCGGAGCTGCAGCTCGGCTCCGCCGGCCTCGGTGGGCGTCTCTTGTGATTTATTGTGAAATTGCCAAGGACTCAATGTGGCATGCAGGTGAATGAGTTTTGCTAATAAGAGGAGCATTTCTGCTCCACGGAGCTCTTTTTCTGTGTGAGCGAGTGTGTGTGAAATCAGCGCGCTGTGTCTCCCAGTGCCGCCGCATGCTCTGGTGGAGGCGGCTGCCTCATCAGTCTGGGGATTATCTGGTGTTTTCGGTGGGCAGAGAGACTAGGAGAGAGAACAGGAAGGGTCTGTGCTGAGTTCTTGAGGATATCTGTGCTGTTGAGCACGGAGATTAGGTATACGATTACAAAAATAAATAAATAGATGAAAGGCTGTCATTATGTATTTAATTTAAATATCAAGCAAACATGTTTTTTTTTATTTCATTATATCAACGAGACTTTATGTGATAAACTGAAAGAAAGTAGCGTACAATAGTAAAACAGAAGAATTAAAAAAAAAAAAAAAACTGAACATTTCTGTAAGCATTCTGCCACTTCTTTACTCTGTTACCCTAAATAAAATCCAGTGTTGCCAGTTGCTTTAACACTAAGTCGGTGCAACCACGGCTAAAAAGTAAAAGCTCGTTTGCAGTTTGGGACACGGCAAACAGGGATGCTTTTCTTGAACAGGGGCAGGAAAACAGGAGTTGTTGGGGAGATGAATGGAGCGACATAAAGATCATGTCTGGAAGTAAAGCTGTTAGAGGCTGCAAAAGGCTTGAGAACAGGGCTTGATGTTCATCTGCCAGCAGGACAATGACCATAAACACTGAGCCAGAGCTGTAATAGAACGGTTTAATCAAAGCATAAACCACAGCAAGAAGTGGTTTAAAAAGGTATTAACTCTCATTGTACAGAACACATCTGGAAGCCACAATTTTCCCATTTTTATTAATGTAGATTTTTATAATAATTTATAAATGTTGCCTCCTTTTCGTCCCTCTTCACCGTTATGAACTGCTTTGTGTTAGATCCCGCTGAAGTTTGTGGTTGTCATGTGATAAAATGTGAAAACAGTTCAAGGCGTATGAATTCCTTTTGCAAAACTTTGTGTTGCACAAATATCTAGAACAACAGCAAGCTGCAGTTTGAGCTCCCATTGCTGCTGCATCAGGTTTGAAAAATGGGATAGTGCACCTGTTGTTTCTGGAGTACTCGCCTCTTTTTGCCCACGTATGTAAATTGCATTCTTAGTAACCCAACTTCCCTTTTCCACTGCTGAAGAGCTTTCTCCGAAGCACAACCCAGAAAATAAAACCATTTCTGTCCCTCGTTTTTCTGCCTGCGTTTCCCTGAGGTGAGGTTGTTACCGCTGTAAAGGTGAAGGAGGTCAAGTGAACAACAAGATTGTCGAGGCGGGCATATGGCGGCAAAGTGCAGAGGCAATCCTCAGACTAATATGCTTACCGTCATTTATCAGACGCTTCGGTCCTGTGTCTTAAAATGCGAATAAAAGACAGAAAGGAGACGGACGTAGAAGTCATCTGCTTTATTTCCTTATGTCAAACATTGTACATAAGAGAGGAAAGGTCAAATGAAAAACAGCCAATCTACATTAAAGTAAAGAAACTCCAGTCCTGAGATTGACAAAAAAGCAGGGAGCAGGGAAAATGTCTCCTGTGATGGTTGAGATGGAGGAGTGACTGTGGCAGTTTCAGCAAATTGAAGATGATGGTTGCAGATCTGGAGAGGGTAAGCCGTCTCTGCGATGCTTGGCTGTAGGCACATTCAAAAGCTGAAAACCCCCGCGACTAAAGGATTTTACAGCTTTTCTTTTTATATTCAGACTTCTTTTTTGAAATCTAAGACTCGTATATCATTATTGTTTGAAAAGAAGAAAGAAGCATTGAACTCTTTACATTTTTTTTTCATCCTGAGGAGACAAAACCATTTTTTAAAAAAAAAACACAGTACTGCAGGGAAAACAATAAGAGAGATGCTTTATAGATTTCCCATTTCCATATATATTATTTTCTCAAGGTTGCGGCACCCTCGTACTTTGGCAGCGTTGGTGCACTTGAGATCATCTGGGGGAAAAAAAGACGAAGACACAGAAACTGCCTCACAAACCGCAAAAAGAATCCAAAAAGAGAGAGAGAAGAAGAGAGAGAGAGAGAGAGAAAAAAAAGCAAAATCCTCAGACTTTTGCGTTTAGATTGGATTCAGTAATAGACCGTCTGTGCAGACCAGATGAATATGTGGAGGTCATAAGCTTTTTCATTTAAACATACAGAGGAATAAAACAGTGTAAGCTCCAGGAACACCCTGCTGTGAAGTGGTGGCTTTAGGGGAAAAGATTCAGCTTTGTGTGTTAAGTTTTTTTTTTTTTTTTCGGGTTTTTTGCCTCGTGGCACAGTTTATAAAAATTATATTTAACATCTGCGGTGCTCACATCTGTCCAAACAATGGCTCGTCGTAGCAGACTCTAACTTATAAGAGACATTACCATGGTGTGCACAATAAAAACACAAATATTACAAAAAAAAAAGAATGCATGACATTATGTCATCCAGTACTGGTTGATTACAACAGGTATGATATTTTTATCATTGAATTACTGCACTTTGATCCAGATCCCTAAACATAAATAAAAATTCTGCGTTTTTTTTTTAAGTGCTTAACGTGCAGAATATCATCAAATCACCGTTTTGACCTAGTTTTTTTTTTTTAACTCTAAATAGTTTGTGATACACATTTTTAAATCAGTGCTTTTATATAAATCTTCTTATCATTATTTTGTTTTTACTATTGTTTAACAATTTAGTGAGACCTTAAAATTAACGACAGAGCAAAGATTCACAGGCATCTGAGCAGTTTTACTCGTTACCTGATTTTTAAATTTAGGAATTTAGATTTGCTGTCTTCATCGTCAGACAGAAAGATGCCGCTTGCACTGATCAAAGTAAAGTCCTGCCTGCATGGACTCTCAGGAGAGCTGAGAAGAAGCAGCTGAAGATTCGTCTCTTGGAGGCGATTGGCTCACGCCTGACACGTCGATACTCAGCTGCTTGTGTAGCGAGTCTGTAGTTTACAAGCGGATCTTAGCATTTGTAGTTTACAGTCAGCGCCAAATTACAAAGAGTGATGGGTAGAGCGTGTTTCATTTCGTTTTTTGAAAGAAAAATTTCCTAAGAGCCTATTTTTTTTTCTTAAGCAAGGAAAAGTGTAAAACCCTCCTTCAGCCAGATGACAGACAATGCGCAGCAACACGTGTGGGAGGGGCAGGGTTTTCTCCATTGAGCATGAAAAAAAAATGTCACTTTCTCTGCTGTCAGCAAAGCAAAACTATAGGAACATCACTGCAGCTTCTGCAAACCTTGGTGCCACTAACAAGCCCATGCCTTCACATTTTTAACCTTAGAGATCTGTGAGGATAAAACAACACATCTTCAAAGACACATAGTGCAACACAGCTGTGGCTGGTGGTTTAGAGATGCAATTCTCTCTAGGACCGTGTGAATTATTGATGGAAGTGTTTTCCTGCCAGGTGTGAGGGAATCGGAGAGGACTGGTGTCATAAATTCGTCCAATCTCAGATCCGAAGGAGGATCGAAGACAAGAGGAGGGACATGACTGGAGTGGACCCTCACCACACCCGCCGTGTGGAGGGTAGAGAAGCGTCGCCAGGACTCCACAGGGCAAGCGGCTGCCTTTTTTTCCCCCCTCCTCCACCGCCTCCCCGCCCTCGCTCTGAGAGCAAAAGAGCTGAGCCTGCTTCCCCCTTTGCTTCTCAGCAGTATTTAAGGTGCATAATATGCGACTATAAACCTTTACACAGGGCAAAGGTCTTAATGGACTTATTGGGATTTACTAAGGGATTTTTACAGCCAGCATAAGTCACTTTTCCTACACTTTGCCCTCCAACCATCCTCCATGAGCCTCTCATTGCCCTTGAAAACGTGTTAGCAGTCAATAGCGGGCTGTAGCCTCAGAGATAAGTTATAGATTTAAATGTCCTCGATCAGAAGGCGGCGTTGCTGTGATTAATCACTCGCGGAACAAGATGAGTTGAAATGTTTCTCTGGTTAGTGAAAATAGAGGATTTCTCTGCAGAGAACCGAGACACATTAAGTCTCCAGTCAAAGATTTGAAGGGACATGTCAATTATCCTGATTACCAAACGCTTTGAGGCTTTTCTGAGTCAAAAATTACCCGCATCCTTCCTTTTTTCCTTTTATCCATTCCTTCTTTTCTCTGTCAGATTGCACAGGGCCCCCTCAGTCAAGCAGGGAGCGAGCATGTATAATCCAACAGAAAACAAATCCCCCTCCATCAATCGCAGCCCGGCTTTTAAAACAAGCCTGGGCGCCATGGTGCGGCACTCAGGCCCTCAGAGATGCTGTGGCGTCTGTGATATAGCAACACCACCCGCCCGCCTCCCTCCCAACCACCACCACCACCACTCAGACCCTGCTGTCCTCCCCTCCGACGCCAGCCAGACAGCCAGTCCTAACCTTCGGTTTGTTTAAGCGCCGCTGAACCCTGTTGGCCCTGGATTGGGTGGGGGGGGGAGGTGGAGGAAGGGTGGGCTTTAGATAATGACCTGCCATATGCCACTCTGCCTCTGCAGCTGAGTGAGCCGTGGCTGGATCAGCCCAGGCACAAATCTATTTGAAATTTAATTCTATTATCCTAATATGAGCTGAGCGTCCATTGTCCGAATGAGGAACAGAGGAGTGGAGCAGAGTTGCAGGGCCAAGATGCGTGCCTTCAACAGGGGCTCATTAATGTGTGTGAAGGAGCAGAGGGACAGACAGTTGGGAGCCTGTGCTTCAAGAAGAGGTGATTGAGGGGGGTGGGATGCTGGACCAGCCTGGGCTGCATAAAAATGATTTAAAACTCTCATTTGTGCAGCCATTTTTGTTATGTTTTGCCAGAGCCTTTGAACTTTTCACCTTTTAGTCCCGCTACAACACAAACCCCAACGTCTTTTAGATGATAAAGAAGCACAAAGCAGTGGATAAGTGGAAGAAAAGTGCTGCATGTTTATCTTTTAAATACAATTCTCAAAAGTGTGGTGTGTATTTTGTATTTAGTTCCTTTTACTTTGACACCTCTAAGTAAAATCCAATGCTTACTACAGATATGTGGGAGGATTTCAGCTGTTTGTCCTCATGCACACATGGTTGCTAAATACCAACACCGCACATCACCCTGGACACACCATTCCCAGGGTGAAACATGGTGGCAGCAGCATCATGCTGTGGGGATGCATTTCTTCAGGGAAGCTTTGCAGAGTTGGGGGGGGGGGAGATGGCTAAAGACACTACAAGGTCTGTTAGAGACGGCAAATGTTTAGAGATCGCGGTTCACATTCCTGCATGACAACAATCCTAAACACACAGCTAACGCAAGTGGGTATGATTGAAGGACTTCAGTGGCCCAGTCAAAGTCCAGACCAACGTCAATTTGGGAATATGCAGCAAGATTTGAATTCACAGAGGCCCCGTGCAAAGCATGGACAGTCTCAGTCTCCACACGGCGTTGACTCGGGTGGTATGAATAAGAATACACAACATTTCACAAACGTTGAAATCAAACCTCTTCTTTTCTCTTCACAACTGCGCACTAATTCGTGTCTATCGCGCAAAACTCCCAAATGCTTGTGGTTGTAATGTGGAAAGATCTGAGTCAATGATTCGATCCATGTCTCTCTTCTGAAATCCCTTGCGACGGGTTTGATTTCAGTCGACTTTTTTGGATTAACAATCTCGAACGGCAATGTCCAGTAGCCAAGATGTCACCTAATGTTTCCGTTAGCTGAGGAGGCCTGGTGCCTCAGATCTCCACTGGTGGAGGGGGATGGGAGAGACGCAGACGCTAGAAACTCCACTGCCTTAAAACATCTCCCGTTTTCCACTGCAACATCATGTGACAGGGTTTAATGCTTGGATGCAGAAGTCAAACGGAAGGGATTTGGGGATGGGACGTATGTGTAAATCTGTCAAAATACTTCTACCACGCAGAAAATATGCTGGAATCAGACTGTGGCTCAAGAATTTGGCTGCTGAAACATAATGCATCTCTGCAATGTTGAGGTTTTACTATGTAAATTTAAGCCAAGAGGCTTTTATTCTTCAAGTCTGAAATATCTGTCAGCCATCAAAAAACTAAATCAGCCCTAGTTCGACATGTACGGATGAGAGTTTGGATAGTTTTCTTTTTTTTTTTTTTTTTGCATAAAGTAACAATGAAAGGAAATTAAGTTCCGATTACACTTTTTAGTCTCCCCTGTTTTCTTCCATAATCCATACAACAGCTTTTATTTAAGGAAAAAAAAACTTTATCTGGCAGCATTGTTTCTCCTTTTCTCTCGGGATGGCCAAAGTTCAAACATTTAGAAAATCAATCAAAAGTACAAGGTTCTAATCAATAAGGAATCGCACGTCAGATTACATTACGGCTCTGGTAGATCTATTAAAACAAAGGCCCAGGATCCCACTGGCCTCCAGAGAGCAAATGTGAAGAAAAATAATCACAGACTTCATAGCCAAGGTATGGCTTCTGAATATATTCTTAAAGGAATTTATTTTACACCTTAGAACAAATCAAAACAAAGAAACCAGAGATAAAGATTAGGGATGTGGTACATTGGGAATGTATTGAAAACTGTAGTTTACATTTTTCTTTTGGTGTAAGCTCAGAGAAAAAAAAAATGTTAATACAGTCATTATAATTGCACTTCATAAATCTAGACCGATGCCAGTATTTCTCCACAACAAAAGCTCCCCGTTCTCTCGTTCTGTCCAGTTAATAAATTCAATTTGCCGCTGAAATTTGACTGACAAAAGAAATGCTAATTTAAGACCAGAGAGCCGCTGCGCTGATACAATTTTTCTCACCCGCTCGGGGTCCCACAAGGCAACAAAATATTGTGGTAAATTTAAGTGCAGTACATTCGAGGAAATCTCACAGTCACAATGAATATTTCACTGCTCTG
This sequence comes from Poecilia latipinna, assembly GCF_001443285.1. Taxonomy (NCBI): domain Eukaryota; kingdom Metazoa; phylum Chordata; class Actinopteri; order Cyprinodontiformes; family Poeciliidae; genus Poecilia; species Poecilia latipinna. Next base: position 89,564 of record NW_015112720.1, read on the forward strand.
AATCATCAAAGTTAAGACTGGCCTGGGCCAACTGCACCCCCCACCGCCCGCCTCACCCGCAGCTGAAATGGGTAACAAAGAAAAGAGACAGGGCATGATTGTTTTCATTTTGTACTCGTTTGCAACAGTAAAGTACCCCAAAAGCACGATCTAATTTGTTTTCACAGCTGCTGTAAGTGCAGCAATAAAGGAGTCAAATGACTCCACCTGCACAGAAAATCTAAAGCCTCCAATGAAAAGGAGCAAGTTATCCCCTGTACATAACTCAGTCATAATGTTCGTCATAATGTTTATGGGACTGCTGAATCAGTCGGTCAGTCTCGCCGGAAAAGTCTGGTGGATCACACGATAAAATAAAAAAAAAAGTCTGAGGATTTTGAAGAACACAAACTAAGAAGGTACAAACAAACACACATGCACTCCGACGCACACACGCTTCAACATACAGCGCCTTGGAAAGGTATCCCCTTTGACATTAAAGCCGTTTTTCATGTTGCAAACAGAAATTTCAGAGCGTTTTATTGAGATTTTGTGTGATAGACCAACACAAAGTAGTGCATGATTGTGACGTGGAAAGAAAAAGATGAAATTTTTTTTTAGCCTCTTGTGTTTAATTCCATTTCATTGTATGCCATCTGCTCAAGATCTGATAAATAAGTTTTTGTTTTTTTTTTGGGAACATTTGAACACAAACATGAAGACCAAGAATATAGCAGATAGGTCAAAGAATGAGTGATGGGAAATTTAGATTATAAAACAATATTCCAAAGTCAAAATAAATCTCATGTGCAGTTTGCCAGAAGCTGCGTACGGGACACAGTAAACATGCTCCTGTGGTGGCAGCTTCATCATATGGGTATGTTTTTCTCCTACCTGGACAGGATAAGTGTGTTTTTTTGTAATAAAAAAAAGTAAAACCAGTTCCCAATTAGGCACAACTCTGTGTTGATCTGACACATGAATCAAAATAAAAACCTCTGAGATTTGGGGTCGAACGGTGAAAAAAGAAAAAGCGAAAATGTCAAACGTCACCTTTACAAGCTGCCGTACACATAAGGTTATCTCTGTTCCCTCCCAGTCACATTCTTTACTGTAACATTTCTTTTTGTTTTTCGTATTTTTTGCAACATTTTTTTTCTTTTAAATAAGTATTTTTGAAATTTACTGTCGGTTCCAGTGTTGGTTAGGAAAAAAAAAAAAAAAAAAAAAAAAAGCTCTCCGTTCAGGTTCTTACAGAACCGAAAGCAGCAACTCTGCCTCACATAAGAGAACATAAGAGAACATAAGAGACTGCACGTCAGCTTAACGAGGAAATTTTAAATCATAGTGACGAAAAAAGGAAAACAATAGAATAAGATAAAAAAAAACAGTTGAGACACTTTTCCTTGTAGCAGCCAATACATATAATATACCTACAAATATATCAAACAACAAAAAATAGGTTCAAGTTTTTCAAGTTTCTTAAATATATCATATCCAAACTACCCAATTCCAAACTTCAAAGTTAACAAAATTCAAGCAGTGCAATTAATTTATCAATTATAACAGCAACAATAACTAATATTGTACTACCCTTTTAGATTCAACCTTGTGATCCTTTTTATAAGAACACCCTAGAACTGCTAGTAATCCTCTGTTTTTTTTTTCCAGCACATTTCTATACGCATGTACTGTTACTGACTTTTGGGTTTTAAAAGCAGCCCTAAGCGCTGGCCCTTTAAGACCATTTCAGTGACAACCTACACAGTAGCTTCATCCTTAGTATTTGGAGAGGAGATACAAGTGGCGTATGCACTTCATGTCAAGCTATGATTCTCATCAAAAAAACAGTTTAAGAAGATAAAACAACAAAGCAAAAAAAAAAAAAAAAATTATTAATCCAAAAATCCTATTGGCAAACCACACAATGGAACATCAGGAGAATCTTGGAATCCCTTTTCCATCCCGCTGGCAGTAACTACTACCTTTTGTGTTAGGGATCCCCCACAGCCTGCTTTGAAACCAGAAAATCTACGGTCACACAGCGCAGCCACTGCTCTTCTCTAAGACGTCGCGGTCGTTAAAGCAGTGGCACTCGCAACAGTCCCGTAACATCTCTGTCTTGATTTTTCTTCATAAATTCACAACTCTTGATTAATTTCTTCCTCTTCTCTCTCCCACCCGTCCGTTCTATCTGTAAACAGGAAGGCGGATGTGTGCATGCTGGTGGTCCAACAGCCGCGGCACCGACACAGTCTCGTAGCCTTTGCCGAGCATCTGCTCCTTGATGCAGGGCGGGTGGATGTCGTTGATCAGATACTCCAGAGACTGCAGGCTGCTGCTCAGCACTGAAGTGTTGCACAGGCTCTTGCTGGGCAGGCTGCAGCACAGACCCCCGCCGCTGTCAACGGCGGGGTGGTGGTGGTGATGGTGGTAGTGGTGATGGTGGTGAGGATAGCCCATTTCTCTGTGGCCCGTCGCCGGGCCTCCCGTGGAGGTGCCCAGCAGCTCCTGGGGGTTGTAGCAGTCACTGTCGGGCGTCACCAGCACGCTGTTCCACGGCGGTGCAAAGTACTGACCCACTGAGAAATTCCCGTGCATGCCCACACAGTTCAAAGGGGAAGAGCTGACTTTGTCAAGCCCGCCCCCGCCGCTGGCACTCGCCGTCAGGTGGTAAGGCCTGGAGGAGGAGGAGGAGGACACCTGGGCTGCCATGATTCCCCCACCTGGAATGCAGGTTTCGGGGGACTTGCTGATGGCGCCCCCTCCTCCGCTGCCTCCGCTGTACATGCGGAGGACGGCCTGCTGTTGTTGTTGCTGCTGTTGGTGTTGTTGCTGCTGTTGTTTCTGCCACAGGATGTAGTCCATACCCTCCGCGTATACGCCGCTCTTCATTACTTCTGCACTTTGCGCTGGCAGCCCTGATCCCGTGTACACCATGTTAGCCTGGGGACCCATCCCGACGACATAGCCTCCCCCCGAGGAGCTCGAACCGACCCCCATGACTGCTGTGACCTGCTTGGAGGGGCTGGAATTTGTTGGTGCAGTGGAAGCCCCCTGACACACCTGCTGCAGGGCCTGAGCCTGGCAATGTTGGTTGATCTGATAGATGATACTCTGAATGGAGGGGAGATTAGACTGTGCAGGCAGGGACAGGCCTCGGCCCCCGGTTACAGGAATCACAGAGCCAGCCACAGTGACATTTGGGGGTACTGAATGTCCAGAGCCTTCTGGAGGCTTTGAGGGCCCAGAGTGGTATACCATTTGGCCATGACTGCTGGCTAAAGTGCTACTATTAGGGGGTGGATACGGCGCCACAGCTATGTGAGCTGGAGAGAGCTTAGTCCGTCTGCCTTCTGAGTTCTTGAGAACGCCTTTGGAGTGACCAAAGGTGGATGATGACGACGATGAGGACTTGACGATGGCAAGGAGACCCTGGTACCCTCCTGTGTGGAGATGGGGGTAAGGGCTGTAGCGCTGCCCCGTGGTATCATATCCGTTTACAGTCCGGTTAAGGTGCTTGTGCTGGGGAACCCTGATGTTGGTGGGGAAAATCTTGATGGACAGTGGGCTGTTTGCCGTCTTCTGAGCATAAGCATCGAGTTCTGCTGCTGTAGGGTACCGTGAGGAAAGTGAAGGTACCACCAGGTCACCTGAAAGACAAAACAGGAAAAAAAAAAGGATGAACACATGAAGATCTCAAAGGGACAAATGCAGAAAAATGCTGAGGTGAGATTTATTTTGGAACGTCGGGAGATTTCATAGCCCCAAATTCCTGTGAGGCACACAGGCACTTCTACTGAGTCAATGAAAAATAATGATATGATGACAACCCAATCAATAGCCAATATATCGCTTCTGTGCATTGGTAGGTATTGCTTTTTCATCTGAAGAGTTAGTCTGACTGATTACCCTGCTAATATCAGCTTGTTATGCTTGCATATGCTGCATAAATAGCAAAAATATTTTGCACCGTGAGCCCATTTCCTTGAAAACCGTTGTTAAAAGTGCAAGATTTCTTGCCGCAGTTGGAAAATTTGTTTCTGTTTTTAATAAAAACATTAGATCATATTGCAGATGTTTGTTTGAAAAATGTATGTGATAGCATTTCTACTCAGACTATGATACAGCGAGAGGCTCATTCCAGCCCATATCATAGTTGGATTCATATAAAAGAGAAATTTGCGAGCCGTGAGGCCTCATATTATGTTAATTACAGACCTATAAAACAAAGGTGCACAAGCAACAAATGGGCTGCAAAGTTTTTCAGGCTCGGCATGTTTTATGAATTTTAAGACCACCGTCTCGAGAATTTTATTAAGCAGATACACTTGAGTCGAACCCAAACACGGTTAGAAAGCAGCAGATGAGGACTGGCATTTATCAGCGCGCTCCTCCGCTCAGAGCTTTCTTTCCATCTCATTTTCACATCCTGATGTGGATGTACATCCCTAGACAAATGAATCTTTTTAAAAACTCATTCTGTCAGAGCCCGCTACCTTAGGCGCTGTTAAATCAGTGCATTGTGGAATTAATTTGGACTCTCTTCAGCGCTGAATTGGGTTAGCCTTGGTACCAGGCACGAAGGGAGGAAAGGGGAGGGAATAAAAGCTTGTTTAATTGAAGTGGCACATTTTAGATTTATAAGTGGAATCACTTACTGGGTCTTACCCTTGGCAACTGAGTTTTCTTATTCATTCAGTCCAGCAGAAGTGGGGAGAGAGACCCCCACAAAGAACCAATTAAAGGTCAACTGGGACTTGCAAGCTTGGTTAAGGAGAATCTGGCAAAATATAGCCCAATAATAAATGATCAAGTGATGATTTTTTTTTTCCACAGAAGTAGGTAAATTGAATTTTTAAAATAGACAGAGACCGCCTTGTTGAAAAAGACACCATGTTAAAGTTTAGTTCCTTCAAAACACAGTTTACAGATGGATGCCTGATTCTGTTTTTATTTATTGATAGAAAATAAAGGGATTCAGTTGTATGTAAGCATCCAAAATGACTTTATCCTACTCTTTAAACAAAATGTCTCAATCAAAAAGTGTGTCCTAACTTAGATTAATTGTGGAAACCTGCTTATGGCAATCTGTCTGTGTTTGACATCGGTCTGAGGAACATTGAGCTCTTTTTTTCAGCTGTGAAAGGAAAAAAAGGAGCTCATTTCTAGTCATCTTAAAGATCTGGTTCATAACCTGGTTCAGGACTTTTTGTGAAGTTTCTTGTATGTCATTGTCATGATCAGGTTCCAGCTGCGCTTAAGGCTTAACTGTTTTTTACACATGATTTTCATTTCAAGGACCATGTAGTTTTCATGCATGGTCATACATGAAATTGTTCCGTTCAAATATGTCCTCTAATCTGACCTCCAAATATTTTAGATTTACACTCTTCTGTCCAAAGGACAGGAGCAGTGCTCGCCTCTGTCTCTGTTCTCTCGTGCAAACCTTAGTTTGGACATTATGTGTCATTTTTAAGAGAAAACCTCCTAGGGAAGTCAAACTTGTGCAGTTGCTTTGTGATTTTATAGGGATACACTTTCATAAAACGTAGTCACGTTTTCATTATGTGGACCTGATGTGATAAACCTGTGTAATTCCAACCATCTAAATAGGAATAAATGTCAGGATGTTCCAGTTTCTTCCTTACCAGAAATGACAATTTTCAGAAAACATTAAACATTTTTTCTTCAATTTCTCAGCATTGCTGAAATTGATATTAAATATGCCTAAACGTATGAGGTAAACACAATAATGCCGTCATCGGATGCTCTATTTCTTTTCACGACTGCACCTTCCAAAAAGACTCCTGCGGGAGGAAAATGTATTATTTCAATTACGAGCACAGACTCGCATAAAATTGATTTTAACATGCATCTGAGATTAGCTTTAAAATATGAAACAGAGAGAAGCCGAATATATATACCACCTTTAGGAGATTCGCTTTAAATCTATATGTAAATGCTCTGCTCTGTTTGAGCAAATTCTCAAATTCAATCCAGCACCGAAGGCTCAGAGTCGACTGACAGCAGTCCTTGGTCAGCGGACCAGTACTTGGCCACAGTACGATGAGGTAGCAAACAGGAAAAATGCAATTTCTAAAAAGCCCACCATGTGTCATTGTCTAGGGGCTGGGCATGGAGGTGAGGGGCTGCAGTGAGATTGGATTTAAATGACATTATTCAGGCAATTTCATGGCTACTTAGCTCAGTATAACAAAAAGCGTGGGGGGTTGGGAAAAGGACTCAATTTACAAACAATATATCAGCTGCCACAGATGACTTGCAACCTCTTCAAAAATGACATTTTGATGCAAAAAAAAAAAATGCTCAAAAATTAACCACCATAACAACAGCAAGCAAACGTCCCGGCTACCTGAGGCGTCTGTGACTGGGACGCAGTCCATTTCCTTTCCAATAGCAAAACCACTTTAAAGAAACTCCACAGCCAAGTAGTCACAATTCTCATTTCTTTGCTCCCATTCCAGATATCATGGGGAGTTCATTTCAACAACCCTTTGGGACTCCAACTGTGAAAATGATTAAATCTACAAGATCCATATCATAAAAAATAATAATAAATTAGGCTGGATGCTGAGGGACAAGACTGTGAATATCTAAACTAAATTCATGGACAGACTGGTCCGGTGGGTTCATCAGAAGTACTTTTATTAAAATCAAAACATGCACTCTGAACTTCACACGCAAACACATCAGATTTGACCTTTAACCAACACAAACTGCTTTCCCCCAGGTCTAAGAGAAAAACAAACCACTGGTTGTATTTAAATGCAGCAAAAGGGTTCAAGACACATTTGGAAGTGCATATTGCTGATGGGCTGAGTTCCTACGCCAGAACCAACAATTGCTTGTCTCAGAGAGATCTCCCGACCAAAACACAGTTGTTGTTTTTTTCCAAGATTCCTGGCATGTCAAGCTAAGAGACATGAGCAGACCTACAGTTTATGATTTTGGAAGGTTTTCAATTCTTTCTTTTCTCGAAATCCACAACTGAGAAGGATCATTTTTAAAAATGAACAAAAAAAAACTACAGGGACGTGTAAATGACAGCAGGAATGTTATTTGAAACGAGAAAAACTGTACAAAACCCGTCAGGGATATGAACACTTATTGAATTTGAGTTTGCTGGGAGCATTGATGGTTATTCAGTCTAGCAGCTGCTGGGAGGGAGGACCTATGATAATGCTCCCTTATGCACCAAGAGTAAATATCATTTGATAAAATTATACAGCAAGAGTGGCCAATAAAACTCACGATAATAGTAATTTTATAATCAGCTTTATGCTAAACATTCATTCCTTTGTCAAATGTATTACAAGATTTTGATTTTTTTATTTTTAATAATCTGAACAAAGGCGTTGTTCTTTTCCACTGTCGCCCACCATGCCCAGCTAAGGTGGGTAGATTGCTGCAGACTCAGTGACTTATCAATGAAATCAGCTGATCTGGGATATAAGCAGAATCAAACTGGAATGTATGAAAATGAACTGAACTGAGTTCTTTTTGGTTGCATTCATCTCATTTTTGTGAATAATCTGAATCCGTTTGCTGTGTAAAGTCTCTTGAGATGGCATTCACTGTGAATTGGCGCCCTGTAATACAACTAAAGTGAATTGATTGGTTCATACACCGTAATAGCTTTACCAGGCTAAACCTTCAGATCTGTGAAAGCGCACCAGCAATAGTAAATAAACTTTAATCAGATTGAGGATGACATCCTAATGGGCTGGTATGAGCGTGCCAGACCCACCAATCTGAGGTCTAACCAACCTCGGTGAGGCGCAGCCCTGCTTCCCCCTGTGACAGCAGTGTCATTTGCTTTGATGTTCTGACTTGCAGAGGAAACTGACAGAAGACTTATTTCATTTGCTCAGAAGAGAGAGAGAGAGCGAGAGAAAAATAAAACATGCTCATTTCAAAGCATATTGCGGGTCCGCATGCAAATGGAAAGGCAGCATTTTTTTTCTGATCTTCTTTACACGAGGGCAAGAGAAAAAAAAAACATCTTTGATCATCACATGGTCTAAATGAGGAAAGATATTTGGCTTTCAGGCATATCAAGGGCCCATGCCCTGCCGCCCCTGCAAGCCCCCAGCTGCAATATGCCCATCATTTCACCTAATTACTGCCACATGAGGCAAAAAAAAAAAAAACTCTAAAAAAGCCAGGAAATTCATTAAAGGGTAGCTAATTCTATTCCTTCTCACTCACTGAGCTCTATATTTTTCATGCCTGAGCCTGTGTTTCTTCTGAGCGAGAGGAGACAGCCCCTCTTCGCTTCGTCTTTTCCCAGCTTGGCCCTTGTTTGTCAATAGGCAGAGCCTTTGGCACACCGACCTGGCATCAAAGGGCTTCACACTTCACAGGCCACAGGGATTAGAGGCCTTTCAGGCCTACAAAACCCATCTCAGCTCCACAAAGGCTTCCGGTTATTAGAACCCACAAGCATAAAGCAAGGAGAGGAGGAGGAGGAGGCAAATGAGCATCTGGATGCTTCTGATTCCCGCTTCCTCTTGAAAAAAAAAAAAAAAAAAAAAGTTCCACGGAGAAAATTTTATAGCAAAGTTGATTACAGTAAGTATGGCCACAAACCAAAGCATATTTCACTCTCATGCACAGGCTGTTATAGACCCTGTGTTTGATGTGCAGAGCCTCCACATCTCTCTCCTCCAGAGCTTTAAGTCTATAAGTGAAGACACGGAGGTTAAAGGAGAGAGTCTCTTCTTAGGCAGCCACTCTGTGACTTATTGGTTTAGGCAGTAGATCATAGCACTGAGCTGCAGCATACAGATGGTGCTGCCTGATAAACACCCTCTGAGGCAGCCAGCGTTTATGTGAGCCCTCAGCTTCTCATAAGGTAAGGGGGTTTCCTGCACCTGTGCACACTCTCCGCCGTGGCAGTGCATGCAGATATAATGCAGAAAAACTACGAGAGAGAGAGAGAGAGAGAGAGAGAGAGAGAGAGAGAGAGAGAGAGAAAGGGGGTATAGACACAGACACACATGTACACAAAGATCTGCATCTGCATTTGTGTGTCTCATTTGCCATCAGTGGAGCATGTTGTTATCCTCTGCTCAGCGCTCTCTCATGAAATGTAGGGCAGGGACAACAACAGGTGCCTGTGCGGGCGACAGCCTGCAATGCCTCCTGGGCTAAATGCTTCACACTCGCTTCATTTCAACATGCGACAGCCTTGTAAGGATTAATTATTTCCCCTGAGGATGGAAGAATATGCTTTTCCCTTCCTTAGAGCAGGAGGCTATGTGCGCTCACAAGCACATGAAAAAGCTTACAGTAAATTAATGGGAAAACCTGGGCTCGAGCTGCTCCTGCAATAAGTGAGGGGGGTAGGCGGGGGGGAAAAGTTTCACATGAAAGAAATGTAAACAAGCCAAGCGTATGATTGAACTGCATTGGAGATTAGATAAAAGCTCAGGCAAACACATGCATTAGTTCTTGGAGATCACGCGCCAGGGAGCGGAGATGGCAGGGAGGCAATTAATGGGTTGACCTTCGTCCTTAATCACCCAGTGCCTGGCACACAATGCCCATGTGTCAGAGCAGCACATCTCTAAATGCCACCCCTCATTAGCACAATGCACACGGTGAGAGAGGCAGAGGGAGAGGCTATCTGTGCAGCGTTACACTCTCCAGCGGTCAGACACAGATAGCGGAGCAGCAATTGGATAATGCGGAGCCGGACTGAGCCGCAGTAGGCCACGATATGATCTAGAAATCCCATTTTATTTGGAGGATGGGCACTCTCCTTTCTCTCTTTCGTCTTTTTTTTTTTTTGATTGGCATGAAACTCCCCAAGCGCGACGTCCTTGGTGTACCCGGCACTGTCGCTGTGATTGCGTGCTGTGTGCCTGTGTGTGTGTGTGTGCGTGTGTGTGTCCACGCATCCGTGTGCATTCGGTGAAGGGGCTACCCAATTCTGAACACTCAATTAACACTCCTTTAATTAGCCAGCGGTACATTTTGAATTCTGATGAACTAATTTTCTCGGTGCAAGGGTGGAGGAGGCAGAGGAGGTGAGTGGAGGAGGTTAGCCTGGTAAAGATGAGGTCCACCGGGTACAAAACGGCAATAAAGAGACGAACTGGTTAGATTAGACTGTAAAAAATCCATTAAATTTGGTGCGCTTCTTCCAAGTGAAAGGTCAAATTGTGTTGATCACAAGAAGCAGAGGCATAAAGGAGGACTATAAGAGGAGGGAGTAAGGTGATGCGAGAGGTGGGGGAGTCACAGGCTGTACGAGAGCGGGGCAGCAAATCCAGGAACCCAAGAATGCTTTGCATTTTAATTAGAGGTTTAAACGAATAAGCAGGAGTAAAACTGAACTGCCTGAAACACCCTTGCTACCATTTATTAGTGTTCCAAGTATTTAAAAATCATGAGCTGCTTGAAGAAGTTTCTCCTTATTAGCGGAGGAAATGCTCTAAAACATCAAAAAGCCTTCAGGGTTTTCCCACTCACTCCTGCAGGCATGTATCCCTTCTTTACTGCACGCTTTGATCCCCCCCCTGACCACGTCCATGGTGAGCATGGGGGAAGAGTGCTTGTTTAGATGAAGGGAGAGGACCCATACGGCTGAACTGCAATTAAGTTTTCACAGAAGAGCGAGCGTGTAATACACATTAACTTTGGCCAAACAAAGCAGCAGAGCAGTCTGTGATGAGGTCGGGGCAGAAATCAGGAGCTGAGATGATCAGAAAGCTAAAAAAAGAGAAGAGGGTCAGGTTTTGTTTAATTTGCACGACACACACTGGGAGCCATTTTCCTCTGAAGTCGCCCGTCGCCGGTGAATGAGAAACTGCTACGATGCTGCTTTTTGAACGCTCTACATGTGTCCTGTGTCTCTTGTCATACCAATATTTGAATGTCTTCATACAACATAAAATCTACTCAAAGTTCAGGTTGCAGAGTTTGGTTTTACTGTTTTTATACATGTTGACACTGACTCTAATAGACACTTTCCACTTTGCAACACTGCAATTAATGATTTAAAAATCAATAATTAACAGCAAAAGCATAAGTTTGAAAAAAAAATAAAGTACCATCACTAGTATACCATATGCAATGCTAATGCTGCAAGTAACTGTATGGAAAGGCGTTACGCTTGGCAATTAGCTTCCAATTGTTATAAATTTGCCATCTGGCTGCCAATAAGATATTCAGCCTGTTGGGTGGAGTTTCACTGACATACATGCCCAGAGCTGACACAGATGGCTGTGCCCAAAGCTGCTAAAGGTCAAAGAGAATAAACTGGCATTAATCACAACCACTCTCATCAACGCATTTTTAAACAAAAAATATCACAGTCAAATTATTTCTTAATATCGTGTAACCCTTGAAGAGGTGCAAAGTGAAATCAGCGTGTGGCTGGGATTTTCAGATTAGTTTCCACTCAGAAACTCAAAAATCTTTTTTCAATGACTGAACACACCATGGGCTGCTGCACAGTGGCGCAGTTGGCAGCACTGTTGCCTTGCAGTAAGAAGGTCCAGGATTCAATTCCCAACCCGTGGTCTTTCTGCGTGGGGTTTGCATGTTCTCCCTGTGCATGCGTGGGTTGTGTCCCACTATCTCCTGTTTCCTCCCACAGTCCAGGTTAATCGTGGATGTGTGCGTGCATGATTATTTGTCCTGTCTGTTTCTGTACCTCGCCATTCGGGATAAGCTGGTAAGATAACGGATGGATGGATGAACACATCATACCTAACAACACCTGCTAGTGTGGAAGTTGTTACGTCACGAAGAGGACTTCAAGCTAGTTAGCACTGAGTAGTGAACTATGTGGTTCAATCAAGTAGCTACAAAAATATCTGCAAGCAGATTAAAAAAAAGGGTGAACACATTAAAACAATTTGCTCTGTTTTGTGCTATCGGTTAAGGCAGTGGTTCCCAAACTTTTTCTTCTGCGCCCCCCCAGTGGTTTCCAAACATTTTCTGCGCCCCC
>NW_015112720.1:106791-108544 GCF_001443285.1 Poecilia latipinna
TTGTCCCTATTCTCAAGAATCACTGATAAACAATTAGCAACCAGTCATGATGAAAAGATGAAAAAAACAAACATTTTTAAAGATTTTAAAGGTTTATGGCGGTAGCAGAAGTTTATAAATGTGTAAAATCTGGATGTTGGAGATGGCTGCAAAACTGTCATTCGTGCATCAAATATAAGCCTTTACAATTGGGTCCCTTCAAGTGCAAAAAAAGTTTGACATGTCCACCGAGGGAAAACTGAACAGCATTGTCCCATGAAGGAACCCTTGACCTGTTGCTATTGTTTACCTCTTAGCAGAGAGGATCAGGATCTGCAACATGGTGTCCCATCAACTGTTGGCTAGCACTATAAAAAAAAAAAAAAGATGGGCTAGCAGGGGGAGGCCAGAGGAGACCAGAGGCAGCTTCGTCTCCTGAACAATACCTGCCTTGTGCTAATGGAGGTGTCATCTGGCACAGGGCTGATTAGTCAGCGATTACAGCCATGCCTCAATTGCCGTGACAACTGCCGCAAACACAATGGGCCCTGATAGAGCCAGCTGTTTGGTCCTCTGCAATTAACCCTGCATCCCACTCGTCTCCGGCAGTGTGCTGCCTCTAATTGACTATTGGGCACACAAAGCAGGGGCTGTCGGCCAGACCCCCTGGACACGCAGCCTCCGCCCCTCCGCCGAGGTGGAGATGATAATAATAGAGGCGTCCCGCAGACTCAGCCGCCAGTCAATCAAAGCTTCGGCTCCCCACAGGAGCTTCCTGAGGAGCGAGGGAGCAAAAGGAAGCACATGTATGAGCCAGTCATCAACAGGGTAGAGGAGCCTTGCAGGGGGCAGACATGTTGAATATGCCCTCAACCAAAGTACTAATCAATTCAAGAGCACGTGAGGGGAAAGGAAACCCTGCTGCTTGCTTGATATCAGAAAAAGACATTTTTAGGAACATTCATCTCTCTCCGTTCAACCCAAGGTGGATTATTTTGCGCAACAATGCAGGAACAGGAGAGGGGGTGGGGGCGGGGGTAAATCCAGGCAATTATTTGTCGGGCCTTTGCTATCTATAATTGTGCAGATAAAAATCAAACTGCTGTGATTTCTCAGAGGATAGAGCTCTCTAAATTCAGCGGCTGCTTGTGTCATCATAATCATAATCATCAAACAAATGCTTATTGTAAGACGACATAAATTAAACTGAGGCCTCTGCACATCTCCCTCTGATTCCTTTAATTACAGAGAGTTATGTTTTTAACTTTGTTCAGGGGAACGTCTGCGCTTTTCAACATCCTGGGCAAGACATTCTCATCAAAGCCCAAGTAAAAGTAGTAATAGTTGGGCATTGCTTTTCAAAACGCGGTGCCATGCTGCCTCCCATATTGGGCTTCTAACCTGCCAACACAAATAGCAAAGAGGATAATGAGAATGTTAAAGCAATCTGCACACTGATCCTTCACAGGCAAGCGGGCATGGCACAGCTTCAAGAATGGATTTATTCATTAAAATAGATTTCAAAAGAAGCTTGGACAAAACTCACAAACCTAATCTTTCGTTTCATTACAGCCAATCTCATCCCAGATTGGATCTATTTTCTGCACGAGCAGATGGAAGAACTATCAACCTGGGAGCCTAATTTGGGCTTCCTGCTCATAGATACTGCAGCATGAGGTCATTCGGTTGGCCTGCACTGAGGCAGCGGGTGGGAGGGGGGGGGGGGGGGGGAAAGTTGATGGAGGGCCGGAAAAAAGCCCAAGGGTACAGGTAA
>NW_015112720.1:111931-215337 GCF_001443285.1 Poecilia latipinna
GGGGGTGGTGGGAGGGGGGGGGGGGGGGGGGGGGGGGGGGGGGGGGTGAGAGTTGACTGAGGCACAGATAAAAGCCCACAGGTACAGATAACAGGATTTTACCCGCAAGACAAGGTTTTAAATGCAGCAATTTTTCACATACCGTCACATTAGAATCACAAACATGCATGTATATAAATGGGAAATAATGTAACATAGAGCAACACAATGTAGTGCATAAGTGTGAAGTGAAAATGTATACAGTTACTTTTTTCAGTCCCCTTAAACAAACAGGCTAGAGAAGAATCACTGAAGGCGAAAACAGACAAATCTTCATACCACTTAGATGGTTATAAGTCGATTTAATCATACCTCAGAGAAAGTGTTGATGTGGCTTTTTCTCTCATTCAGCAGAGCTCATTGTAACAGTACTGCCCCTCTTACACCTGTCGCTGGGCACTGCCAGTCAGCTTTCTGAAAGTCGGTTGCCACATTGCTAACTTGCTTGAAAGAATGTTTGGAAATATTTCAAGCTGTAAAAACATTTCTTCTTAATATTTGGAAACGGAAGGTACATCAAAATCAAGGTGTTAGAAAACCCTTATTTGTCATTGAAGAGGATACAACTAAACTCAGTTTAGACACATCAGTCTGCAGCAGAAGAGTAAAACTTCAATAAAGCACAGGCACACACAAATAAATACAAGCTACATAAAACTGATGAAAATTATAAAATAACAAAAAATCTTAAAATACTAACATTAAAAGTTACATAACATTGCTATCTAACTTTTTTTTAGTAATCCATATGTTGCAGAAGCCATAAAATCATAATATATTTATCTATGATCACACAATAAATATATCATAGCGACCAATGCCTAATCTGTGAACATGAACCTAAACATGAAACGCGGTGTTGGCATGCAGTAGGGATGCTATTCTTCAGCAGGGAACAGTGTGGGTGGTGTGGGTGGGAGGATGGATGGAGCCATATACGGGGCAATCCTGGATTAAAACCTGTTAAGAGACTGAGAAGACTTGACCTGAGGGCGGAGGTTCACCTTCCAGCTGGACAATGGCCTTAAACATAGAGCCAGAGCGACAATGGCACGGCTTAGACGAGAGCATGATATTTAATTACTATTAATAGCGTTGTTCAGAATGGCCCAGTCAAAGTTTCAGATTGAAGTCCAACTGAGAATCAGTGGCAAGACTTGGATATTGATTATCACATTTGTCATCCAATCAATCTGACAGAACTTCAGATATGAAATTGTACAAAAAGCTCAGTCTCCAAATGTACAAAACTGAGAGAGAGAGAGACAGAGAGAGAGAGAGAGAGACAGGCCACAAAACTGTGACTCGGCACTCAGGTGGGCTGAACACAAATTCATGCCACACTTTTCAGATTTTAACTTGTACATGAAAATCATGTACCATATACCTTCCACTTCACATATTCCACTATTTACGTTGGTTTTCTAACACATAAAATCCCAATAATATACTGTCTGTGTCCATGAACTGACAAAATGCTAAAAAGTTGGGAATAATCGGTATAAATGTTTTAAACAGGCTCAGTATTTGAAAAAAAGATGCTGGATAATGTTTCAAACCAAAAACTCGTAATTAGTTGTTTGTTCTTTTTTACTTTAAAGGTTGTAGCCCAAGAAATGTGAAATACAACGCCACACGGACGCTGTCATGTTTACATTTTCTCATTAGAATTTATCTCCGAAGCCAGATGTAACAGAATCAGCAATGAAAATTAATTAGCTGGTTTGATGTGGCTGCCTCATGCTCTTTCCAGACAGACCTGGCTTTTATAGGCTGTGGAGGAAATTACTGAGAACTGATTGATCCTGAAGGACTCTGTACATATGGTCTGGCAGACACACTTACACACACGCACACGCACGCACACACACACACGCACAGATAAATCCTGCAAGTTCTCACCTTTTACCCTCACCATGATAAAACCAGTGAACAATTCCTTCATATTCCACGTATTTACAGTAAAGACTACAGGAAAAAAAAGCTTATTTGCACAAGAGCTGATGGCTTCTGCGAGTCAGACACATACTGGAATACAAACTTGCACCCTCGACCTCTAAAACACAGAAATTACACGCAGCAGAATCTCCCTTTGGGTCTTTCTCTCTGTTTTATCCCCTTCCCCATCCTTCGCACTTCATCTCCGTGTTTTCTTTGTGCTTCTCTCAGGCTTCAAACCCCTTCTGTCTTTTCATCCCCCCCGCTCCTGTCTCTTCCGTCTCCCTCTCTGAGTAAGTGAGTTTCATCTGGGGTGCTTGCAGGGCGAAATCACCTCGGGGCAAACACTTTATTATCTGTAGTCAAAGCGTCACCACAAATACCATTCTACACACACAAGTGTCACTTTCCATTTGTCTGCGCTTGGGCTGCATTAGCGGAGCCCAGCCGGGCCCTGAGCCTCATCTCAAACGCGCCCACCGGAAGAAAGCTAACAGTGTGGGAAAGCTCTTGTCCTGCATTCCTGCCCCATTAACACCTCTGACAGGACCTGGGTGGACTCACAGCCTGTCTGGGGAAGTAAGGCATTATAATTAAACGCAATTTATCGAATGACAAAAAAATCGAGTCGCGTTTAAGCGGACGTCTCATAATCCTGGTCTTAAATGCTACATTTGAGTCAGAACAACGCCACAAGAGGCCACTATTCGTGTTAATTACCAATGATCTGGCCGGGGGTCTGGCAAAGCCAGCGGCAGTGGGCGCTTTCTGTCTGCGTTGAGCCTCGGAGGAATGCAGGCCAGCAGCAGCAGCAACAGCAGCAGCAGCCCTGTCAGGGCTTTTGTAGGACACCCGTGCAGAACAACAAACACAAAAACTGGGGCAACATGTTTACCTCACACTATGCGACACACTTCATGAGCAAAATGTCTAAACAAAACCAAAAACAGGTAACTCTGTGCTTGTTCCCGTGACAGTCAACAGCAAAGCGAGAAAGAGAAGGAATTCAAGAGGTAAGATATACACTGAAAATTTTACACAATCTCTCTTAACTTCCACCACGTACTGTGGAGGTGTATCTATTTAAAATACAATATAAAAATATTAGTTAATAAAACTCTGATAAAACCAAAGCTGTTTAAGTGTTTCTGCTTTTTTTTTTACCTTAAATTATGGCTCAATGCTAATGATAACCCAGAGTTTGTTTTCTCAGAGAAGCAGAATCTTACTTATGTTAAAGAAAAGGCTTTTTAGGTCAGAAATGAAGGCTTACTGAAAAGTATATCCATGTGCAGTAAAATATACTTGATAACACTTGATCAAAGATAAATTACTGTATCAGTGCAGCATGATGTGGAGGTGTTGAGGAAATCCAGGTTGTTATGACAACAGTCGGGAATGTTGATTCTGTCTCTCATCTTTCTCTTTACAATATTGTACTTTCTCTGCGGGTTGCAGGTCGGCGGAGTTTATTGACCAATCAAGCACAGAGTGATATAAAGCGGTTATTAAAGCAGACATTGGTACTTTTAGCGATGTGGGCAGGAGCCAAAAGAACTATTGGAAAACGTAATCAGCACCTCCATAAAGATGCCAACAAAGAGAAGCATTAAGTGCTCTAAAATGTCCGGGTGAATGGCTGCTCTGACTTTGCTCCAGATAAAACACAGAAGACATGGATCCCCAAATTACCAGTGAAAAAAATTAACTTTCATTTGCAATGATGACTTTGAATCACTGTCAATGTAATGTGAATCTGCTCCAAAACTCTGGGCTTCGCTTCACATTCCCCTGTTGTTTGTGTGACTTTTTCAACCACGTTTTGTCCTTTCACTCAACTTTGCATTAATATAAATTGCATCAAAGCTTTCTATAAAGTCAAGTCAGCAGTCTTTCACATTACTGTGCAAGTCGGAATATGGCTGTGGCGCAATATTTGTTGTGCTCAAAATCGTTTTTTAATTGTCCTCCCTTTAATGAATCCAATTTTATTTTTTTGGAGAAACTAAACTTTGGGTGTCCATTACTTGTATCACATAATTATCCAAATAAATGCTTGAACTGTTATCACTGTGCAATGAATCTACATATCTTCATTTAAGCTTGCCAACATATACTTCTCAATGATATTACAATTGATTGAGGTGACTCTGGAAATGAGAGACATTACTGTTTAATACTAATATTCTGCTAAAGTGGGCTTATTTGACCGCATGTCTTGGTGTAGATTGTGGAAGGTAGCCTCCCCACTTCCCGGCTTGTCTCTGACGAGGCAGCTCCCGGGCCTGCTCTGGCCACCCTCATTGTACGTACAGCATGGTCTGGAAAGCAGAGTTTTATCAGCAAATACCCCTAGTCAGCACGAGCAGCAGGGCAGTTATGCGCTGCGACTGGCACACCAGCCGATATTGTCATGTACGATTAGGCCAGTGCTCATGAGCCTGTGAACTCATTCCCTTGGCATCAAAGTCAACGCCACCTCCTACCCTCCTCCATTTGTATCGCCGCCTCCGTGCTGCCCTCTCCTCCGTCCCCTCGTTGTTCCATTTCACATTTAGTCTCGCTACTTCACAGTGAACCCAGAGTGAACCCCTTTAAAAAGCTCCACTCTGCTGAAAACAGATCCAAAGTGGAGCTAAAAACACCAGGGAGGACCGGTTTCATTTTCCAAAACAAATCTCTGCTGCTTAATTAACTCCATCCAGAGAGGTCAGCCTCAAGTCGCAGCCAGCCGGTGCAGTGGAGGAGCCGCTGGTGCCAGTTGTTTTGTCTCGACACACCTCAGCAGATGACAAAGCTGATAGAGATCGAGCAGAACTGGAGACTCACGGGAGACAGACAAACCACGAGGTCAGTTATGGGGAAACATCAGGAGGAGGAAACAGAGATTAAAGCGTTCAGTGAGGAGACGGAGGACAACACAAAGCAAAAAGACAGAGAAAGATTTGTGCCGGGTCCCTCCTTGTCCTGCCTCTAGGAGCATATGCCACGCTGTGATACTATTTTCTCAAAGGGAATGTGTGTAGAGCCGAGAGCCAGCATCGTTCTCAGCCGTGCACAAACCTAAATGGACATGGCAACAACACAAACATGCTCACAGGTTTGGAGTAAAAGACCCCAGAGGTGGAGATAGCAGGGGCACGCAGAGATAAGAGTAGGAACTAGTGCAGAAAGGAGAGAAGGGTGAAAAAAAAAGTGTGTTGGGGGGGAGGAGGGAGAGTTGAGGGGAGGCTGCAGGCGCCCGAGCAGGGCTGTCAGACCGGAGGAAGTGCTAGTGTGCAGGCCTGCAGGTAAATGGAAGAAGAAAGGCGCCTGCAGGCTGCCCGAGGCAAGCCTGGGCCCTTCTGTTCTATCATTTAGGAGACAAGTCCTCCACTGATTCCCAATTAATATTTAACACCGTGCAGACAACAAGGCACTCCACTGCAGTACACATGCCAACGAGAGGAGAAGCAAGGAGAGAAAAAGACAGGAGATGAAGAGGATCTAGGGATGCATAAATGGATTCACTCTCAGTGAGATGAAACAATATTTTGAAACACTTAATGTCAGTGAGGTAGGGCTTTAGCGGAAGTAGCATCTTTTATTTTTAATCAATGCTTAAAGCTTGAATACGTGTCTTAATGGGACTGCAGTGACAGCTGATTGACAAAGTGATGGTTTCTAGTCTGTGTGTTGAGTTTGGGGTTGAACAAAGATGTCTGTGATGTTTACAGGTCTACTAAACAAATGCACTGCCAAAGTATTCATACACCACTTTTCACCATACTACCTCAAACTACAAAGTATAAACATAAATATCTTCCATTAAATCAATATTTATGCTGTAGAAATTAATAATTTCCCCAGCTAACAGATTCTTCCACTGGAACTTGGGATATTGTTTCATAAACACATTTTATTTTAGGGTATCAGAGTAACCAGGCATTCGATTATGAAGTCACACCTCTCCAAACGAACCGAGTTTCTAGGCAGATAAACTGGAGTTTGATTAAAGCAGCTCAAACAGGGCTGGTGTTAAAGCACCCCTACAGATGGCGGTTACTATTTCTTTTTAGTAGTAGTTTTCGCAGAGCGATAACAGGAAATGTGCTTGAAAGATTCGAGTATCATCAACAAAAGAGCTGGAACATGCAACTCAGGGTCGGGACAGGATACACCCTGAACCTAAAACCATCCCTGTATTCAAATATGACGACATTGCCGGTGCATGCGGAGATGGCCTCTAGGAGTGTGCAGCTGAAGAGCAAACCATGGAAAGTGTAGTTAAATTTCCCAGAGGATTAATGACGTGAACAAAGTGCAGTGGTCAGTTTGCACTTCTCTGCCAAACCTTCTTCAGTATTAGAGCAGATTGAAAAACCAAAGAAAGGGATGGACCTAGATTTATGACCGCAACAGATGAAAGCACTACTTAGCTTTCTTTCACAGCATGTCTTCTTGTATATTTTCTATTCAAATGCTCCACCCTTCTTAGCTTCCACAAACTGTATTAGAAATCCAAATGTTTAACCAAAGCCATGTTCTGAGTTCAGGTTTTGCCCCAATACCCTGCCAGAAACATGCAACACCTACTCAGCGGCTCTCCCAGAGAGCACAGTATGCTCTGCAAAGACACAACCTGCGTGTCATTTCCTGTGGGACAGCAAGGGGCTGCACACAGTCCCTCCTGTCCTCCAAGCCACCTCCACGCTCTGGCAGGCGAAGACGAGAGGGCGGTGAAAGCTTTGCACCTGGGACGCCCAAATGCCAGTTTGGAGGCTTTGGAACAAGGACCCTGCTTTTGAACCCAAGTCCTGCTGTGACCAAATCTACAGTAGACTTCCTCCTCGAGCTCACCTCTCGGGGCTGTGAGATGACTCAGCCCCCTGTGCGTGCAGCAGAAGGCGGAGGGGCAGAGGGAAGGCATGGCTCTGTGGGACACCGACAGCCGGAAATGATTCTCCGCGTGCCAGCGCTGAGCCACCAGCGCAGCAGAAAGAGGCCGAGTTACGGAGGAGGTAAGATTAATACAACGACTATCACGTGGCCCTCTCTCTGAAACTAACTGCGACTCTAAGGTTACGTTTACACCAGACCGCTGCCCGGAAGCTGCCGGTATTTTTGGATGCTGATTGGGAAAGAGCTCCACGTTTAGATGGCGCCGTCGAGATAGATTGAGTCAGCTGTAGTTGACATGCCAGGCCACTAGAAGGCGCTGTGATTTTAACATGTCCTCAAACGTACAAGCACTTTTGAGCTGCACAATGCTAACCTCCATTGATTTTTAGTCGTTATCTACTCCTGCATGGGTGAATAAAATCTAGCCGTGCGTTCTGCGCATGTACACTTTCACACCTCCACAGGGGGGCATTACAGAAAAGTTTCACTCTGAAACCTGGCTTCAAAAAGTGCTGGTGTGAGAGACTCCGGTCACTGTTGTTGTGTAAACGAGTGGCTGGATCGCAACAAAAATGTTAAATGCATGGATTTCACAATCTAAAGATCTGGTGAAAACACGATTGCAGCAATCCGTCTAGTGGGACTGCCTTAGTAGACATTGATGAAGGAAGTTATGGATCCTACGGATAGCCGACTGTCACCTTTTAACGTCAGAACCTCCTGACCTCTGCTTCTGCTTCAGCAGAATGGGGAGTAATGACAGTTTCAGTGGGCCTCCTGTGGAATTTCAAATGGGAGTGAGAAATGAGGTGGTTCAATCAGTGGGAAAAGGTCAAGTGCATGCAGATTCGCTCTCCCTCGCCGTCTCCATTCCTTTTCCCCCAGTTCGCTGCTGAGGCAATCAGGGTAAAGGTTGTTATTTCTGCTGCTGCAGCCGCCGGTGACCATGCTTAAATATTCATCTGAAAAACACTCCCCATCTCACTTTTTCTCCCAGACAGCAGCCGTCGAGGTGCTGTGCCGCAATCTGATGTGGCCAGCTAATTCTGCTGTTATGTTCCACACCGTCTCAGAAAAAACGGAAGAGGAGAGTTGGCTGGAGGTCGTTACCTGAGCATATTACCTCGGTTTAGGGGAAGAGAAGAAGCTAAAAAGCAAAGTCAAACTAATGGCTCTGGCAGCTTTGCCTGCAGAGGCACAGGGCTATTAGGAAAACTACAATTCCCTGGTGAACCTCTGTGTCATGTCCTGAGGCTGAGTGTGACAAGGCCCAGTTGTCTCTGTCGATCAAGCTCTAGGAGGGCTGAACCCGGCTTGACATGGAATGAACCTGGGATATCAGGCTCTGTGGGAAATTTCATTTACACCTGGCTGATTGGCACAGTGGGCCTCCGGGCTGTTGTCACAGAGGGTTATGGCTACAGGTGGGCTAGTCTGTTACCGTGCGCAACAAGGCAGAGTTGGGGATAAACTCTACCCCAGTTGATTGGAGGCTGTATTTACCAGGAAACAACCTGAATTTCCCCCGGTTTCTTTCTAATTTAATTGAAAATGATGGGGTTATTTTATTCTAAAAAGTATACCAAATCACTATGTTTGTGCTTGGACTTGGACACCTGGTTCAGACTGAAGACTGAAGTCTGAACCAGTGACAGGACAAACCTGGGAGCAGCGGTGAGCCGTGTGGTTAACAAGGGCAGCATCTACACTGAGCCCAGATAAAATGTGCACACACAATGTGACAGCTTCTCTCTGAGAAAATGTCATCCAGGCACAAATGCGACTGCTAAAGAATTAAACAAATGAAAACCTGCCGGAACCTGAAAAATAACCAGGCAGAAATATCTCCATCAGCCAGTCAAGTGACAGATTCTGGACCTGTTATTCTTAAGCTGACATGTGGCGGAGTAATTGGAGTCTGGGCCAAGAGGAGAGGCAGAGTGGCAGAGTCGAGGTGGGGGCTGGTGGGGCCTCCTGTCCAGCCGCCTCGGTGTTGCTCATCGCTGGGCCGGCTCAAGTCTCCTTTCTGGTACAGGAGAAATGTTTTAAGAGGAGCAGCACAGAGAAACAGTCTGATGATCGCATCCTTGAGTGGCCGGAAATCGGTGGAAGCTAATAATTTTATGTTTTTGATCAGTGAGTATAACCACAGATGAGTGCTCCTCTGTGTGGATGGAAGACGATTCAAAGTCGGCCGTTCTCAACATCAGTGAGGAGAAGGAAGCAGAAATGATGTAAGATGCTTTCTAGATGACAGCTACTTTTAAACATGCAGCCACATTTCAGCAGGTTACAGGAGATTACCAAAAGATGACCAGCAATTATAACGGGTTATTTTTTAGAGCTAATGCTTGTTTCACATTATTTTATCTTTTGAGAGATCCATGCTCTCATTCTCTGTCAGAAACAAATTTCAAAACTAATTTTAAATTTAGTAAGACTTACTGAGCTAACTGTGCTAAATGCTACTACACAGCTTAAATGTTAGCTTTGTAATAGTTTGTTGTGAAATATTGAAATCATGTTTAACTGCGGGGCTGTGGACCAGCGACTACCCTCTTTCACACAATGTGATGTTGCCTCTTGTCCTAATTATTGGTCAAAATAACAATAAAGCTTCTTTATACAACATATAACAGCAAAAGAAGCTTTTATTCCAGTGATTTGAACACAGCTAATATTATTATTGTTTATAATATGAGACACGTTACATTTCCAGGCGTGCAAAAGATGCGTCTGTACAGAAGGTAAATCTGGAATTGGCCACAAAAATCTCAGATCAGTGCATCTTGAGTTTAACGGTTTTACCTTGAGGCTCTCGCATCAAAGGGTGACAATCAAGGGAAGAGATGGGTGAAAAAAAACGAGATGGCCACTGGCTCAGGATGGTTGGGGTCAGTGCCATCCATTCACCCCATCTCTCCCCGCAGGGCCTCTCTGTCTCTCTCTCATCCGTCTGGATGGGTGCCCTCTCTCTGGGGCATGACACTGTGAGAAGCCCTGGCTCCGCTACCGTCTCTGCCTTTCATGTCTCCATCTAGGGCAGCGGTATAGAGACGCGGAGCGGAGGACGGAGGAGAAGGTGGGGGTTTTGGGGGTGGCTACAAATGTCACCCATAAGCGGGGATTTAATTAAAAATGACAGGGGCTGGTGCTGGAGAGTGCAGCCACATATGCGAGGAATTTGGGTGCAGTGAAAGCAAGTGCCTATGATTTATAATTCAAGTAATGCTCTACACTCCTTTTAATTCTACAGCCAAAGAGAAAAATATCAAAAGGCTGCCCCTGTGAGGCTAATCCAATATGATATTTTTAAGGGCAGGCGGTCAATAGCTCTCTGAAAAGCCAGCTTCTCTGTCTCCCTTTCTGCTTCTGTCTTTTCTCCACTTGTCTGTCTCTCCCTATCTCACTCTGCTGCCTCCCTCCCTCCTTTCTCTCCCAGTGCACTCCTCGCTCTCCAGTACATCACCCCGCCCCTTTCAAAGCCCAGACTCGGAGCGGGCTGTGATAATGGAAACATCCCGCTCTCCGCCTCCCGTTTCTGCTGCTAAGCTCTGCGCGCTCGGGGGAAATTGATTGTCTGGCTAGCCGATCTGAGCGCTTCCAGCTGATGGTAGAGCCAGTTAAGTCCTTTTTTATTGAGGGTATGAGGGATTTTTAATGGGAGTCGCATCAATGAACTGTGCAGCCACTCAGCATCTGCATGCAGGGGTTTTTTTTAAAAAAAAAAAAAAGCTTCTTCTCGTGCTCTCATCCCGACTACACACACACACACACACACACACACACACACACACACACACACACACACACACACACACACACACACTCTCTCTCTCTCTTAAAATGTTTCAGTAAAGGACAGCAGATGCAAATGGCACCGCTCACTCTTTCCTCCCTGCCAGTGCTCCCACTCTGTGCTCTCCTCCGCAGCCTGGGTCACCTTACCCACGACCAGACTCCATTCTAGCAAAATCTGGGCCACGACCAATCAGTCACGCGGACCCGGCTCCGTGTGGCGACCTGAGTTTGCCCACTCCAGCAGCCAGACCCACTGTCTGCTTCTCTGAACCCCTTCTGGGTTTGGACGAACAATCGCCTTATTGAGGCCAAGTGCTGCACAGTGGTGGAAATCCAACACTAACCACCCCCTCCCACCCAAGGACAGAAAGAAGGCTATTATGTCCAAACGTCCTCATTATGAACCTCGGACCCGGCCGCTGGAGCAGTCCTTCAATCAAAGGGTTTAACAGGTGGGGAAGTGGGGCTAGACATAGAGGGTCAGTAAGAGGGAGGGGAAAGGGGAAAGACTGGAGACTGTTCTTTTTCTCTATTGATTTGAGTCCTAACTCACACTGGCTGCTCCTCAATAAAGAACCTTGAGAGGAAGTGGGCTAATCCTGTGAAATTGGAAGTGGGGAATCGATTAAGAGCACTATTGAGGATTTCCTCCATTTCTCCTTCCTCCCCCTCCATCTTTTTGCCTTTACTAATTATATTTTCAACAGTCCATCTTGCTCTCCTCCTCCCCCCCTCTCGGTTCGCCGTTCCCTGAAACTTCATTAGTGAACATCGGCGAACCTTTTCTCAGATAAGGAGCCACACCTTCCAACCGACCACAGAGCTTCATAATCTCAAGTTTCCTCTCTCTGTTCCTCTCTCTGTGCTGTAGCTCCTTGTGAATCATCCCCACAGAAACAAGAAAAAAGTGAACTCCAGATCTGAGGACAAAAGTAGCACAGAGTCACCTTGCTGGTGCTGGTTTCTGTAACAGACTACTGAAGTGTTATTTGAGCAGAGAAGTAGCTGGTTGGTTAGCAAGAAGCCAAGTTACTACAGTATGAAATATTCATATAGATGAATGAATCTAGAGCCTTGCTAGAGTATCAAACGCTTTGAACACTCAGATTTTATCGCGTTAAAATGACAAACCTGAGTGTGTTTCAGTCGTGTCATATATAAATATATATAAAAAGTCAAGCCAAGGTCATGAAAAGTTGTGAAATTGGATAAAATTGGAAAATGTCATTTTTTTTTACAAGAAAAAGTCAGAAAAATATGGCTTTATATTAATATTCATATCCTTTTCTATGATACCCAAAGATAAAATCCTGCAGCTCAGGTGGGAGATACTATTGAAAGTTACACGGTTGGTCATGCGTGCCTTTTTCCTTTTCAGTGAATGTACATCGTAATAAACACACTATCTGTAGTGTGTTTGCTGTAGTGGAAGCATCATGCTGTGGGACACTTTTCTTTAGCAGGAACATGGGAGCTGGTCAGAGTCGATGGGGTTAGAGGAATGGAGGAAGTGCAGGTTAATCCTGGAAGAAAAACTGGATGAAAAGGAGCAAAAAGTGCATTTCTGAAATGCCACATTTTTCACCTTTTTTGCAATAAGTAAAAAAATTAAAGCCATGTATCATAATTCTTCCACCTTACAATTTATACTTTGTGTTTATCAAAGAGATCCTGCTATTCTCACTCATTCTGGTTTTGTATCTTATGCCTCATTCGATAGCTTAGATTATCCTGAATCATCTCTGTAGTCCTGCTGCTGTTGGCTTAGGCTACCAACCGAACGCTTTTCCCCACTTTCTCCTTCTACTGCTCTCTAATTTGCATTATTTGTTGTTATTTGAGCTGTCAACTTTGTGCATTATCTTGGGGTTTTTCTCTCTCCAGGGCAGCTACATCTGGTCTAGTGTTATGTTTGGCTCCGGTACCTTCCTGGATGAGGCCATTGGCTGTGAGAAAGCTACCAACAACTAATGGTTCTCTCACTCCTGCTATTAACTTTGTACTTTTCATGAACATAAAAAGTACTCCTGCACCTTCTATTTATTTTTTTGTATGTCCGCTTTGTCTCCTCAGACTCCCCAGTCGGTCGAGACTCCTTACGTTTGCACAAAGTCAGGTGCTGCTGGAGTCTTTCCTCTCTATGATCGCTCCATGCATGTTCAGTGTGAGGGATCGCTGCGATGCAAGTGATTGTCCACTGTTGGTCCAGGAGGACTGAAGGCTGCCAGTCAAGGACTCAAAGCAATTTTCTGGGTTGTGCCCATCAGGAGGAGTTACAATCAGCTCGAAGGAGCTCATGTGTTTTCCATGTAAACAGCAGCTGTGATACATTCAAGGACAGTTTACTACAGAGAAAATTAACACTTCTCTCACTTATTAAAAAGGTGCTTAGGAGAAATTCACTTTCCTGATGGCTGCAGCTCTCTCTAATCCCAGCCGGGTTACAGCCAGCTCTGCGAGGTCTTTTACAGTTTTCCACCCTCGCTCTCCTCTGTCCCTTTACTGCATTTTGTGAGCAGACAGAGGACGGTGCTCGGGGAACAAACGCAGCAGCTGCCACGCTTTAGATGCGGCCGGCACGTCCAGGGCCAGACACTGTAAATGTTTACAGACCCTGAGGGTCAGCGGTTGCCAGCGAGGCCCGTTAAACAGTGTCTGTTCAGCCCTGTTGTCACGACTGCACAATCAGCAGAGTTAAACAGCCTCCCCCACAATGAGTAGCCAAACAACTCGGCAATCCAAGGTCTAAGTGCAAATTGAATGAAACTGTTTAGAATTCCACAGGGCGGCGAGGGAACAAAGTGACAACAATGGAAACTTTTCGTTCACCTCACTGTCCTGGTCAACCACCGACCTCCAACATTGAGCGCGAGCAGCAGATTAAACAGAAACAACAAACACACAGGGTTCCTACACATCTGTCGACGAGGCTTTTTCATCCTCGGCTCTCCAGATTTCTCAGTCTTTAATGGTCCTTGCAAAATTTAAAATACTAAAGATAAACATGCTTATGACAGGCATTTCTACAGTGTTGGTGACAGAAGAGAAGAAGGATACAAGAAAGGAGAGAAAGGAAAGTTAAAATGAAGGCTGGAAAGACAAAAGAAGGGCAAGAAGTAGGGGCACAAGAAGGAAAGGAGGAAAATATGCAAGGACACGAGGAAGAAATTAAGTTGTAAAGGAAGGAAAGACAGAAAGAAGGCAGGTGTTACCGAATGATAGCAGAATGGATAAAATGAGGAAAGAAAGGAAGGCAAAAAGGAAAGAGGGAAGGACAGATATAAGGAAGAGAATGATGAAGCTTGGACACAAAGATGGGATTAAGCATATCAAGAATGAAAAAGAATAAACAAATGAAGGACAATTAGAAGAAAGGACATAGCATTTAGACACACAGAGTCTCAAAGTCCAAATATTTTTCCGTACTCATCCAGGCCTGGAAAATACTGAAATCAAATTCCAAAAATTTCCAGGCTTTCTCAGACTCGGTAGATCACCTAAACATAGGCATCCTGAGTTGAAGCGGAGCCGAACACCTGACGCCCGCCAATCACTAGTCTTGCTAACTTACATTTCCGTCCGAGGACTTGCGGCGGCTCCAAGGTCTTGCTGACACACACCGGGTGCTGGGGCGGGGGGTTCTGCCTCCTCTGCAGACAGGCCAGCATGGCGAGGTGGGCACAGTATTACAGCCGGGGGAGTTCTGCGGACAACCTGAGTCAGAAAGGGAAAAAAAAAAAAAAGGATGGATGTTAAAGCAAGTCAGATACGAGGTCAAAGCTGTGCATGGCCGGGTCTGGGAGCCACCGGGGGCTTTCTCACCGAGGATTTAATTGGGAAGCATGCCTACAGCTGCCTGCCTCTCAGCTCTGTGTGTTGAATGATAAACACACACCTGCAGAGTGTGGAAGTGGGGGGCGGGTGGGCACTGTTGACACGGGAGCAGAGCAGAGTCCAGAGCAGTCACTCTGCAGCTTCAGACAGCATATCCACACAGCCATTCAACCGCATCTCCTGTCTGTAGCTCCGAAAAAAAAAAAAAAAAAAACCTTTCACAATCACAGAGAAAACAGCAACACTCAGCCACATCGGGCCACATTCTTTCCAGGGCAGTGTGGATGTGGTGATTGATGGCGTTATCTATCGAAAGCAAAAAAAAAAAAAGAGAAAAGGGAATGCTGAGAAAACAGCAGTCGGTCTGCTACGACTTAACATGCAACAGCTCAGGGGGATTGTCAGGGAAGGCCTGGGGCCCCGAGCTGCGTCTGGATGCATGTGTTGAACTGTACAGTCGCATGTGAAAGTGTGTGTGTTTGAGCAGATGTGATGGGATGGGAGGGGAGAGACTGCCAGCCGTACATCAGGGCTAGTGACGGCACTAATCAATCTCCCTCTAGGCCATAAATCTCCAACTCTGCTCCCCACCGCCACCTTCACTCAGGAACACGGAGGCAGAGGCGACTGGTCTCCTCTCAAAAAGCCCATCGCATTCCCAGTGGAAGCACAAGACGTGGTCAGATATAAATATGAATATATATATATATATATGTGAAAGAAAACTGAATAACAACCCTGAACAATCAGAAACCATGGAGGGTATCATTCATCAGGAGCGTCGCTGTGTCACACAACACAATGATGACTGATTACAAAGTCTTCCACTTGCATTATGTGGCAGATAAAAGCAGCAGAAGCATCTATTTGAGCCCAGAAAGTGTTTTTATAAGATAAGGATCCAAATTTACTCCTCTATTTATTTTTTTTTTACTCAGCATGCTTTTACTGAAGCCCAGTTTTACCTACAATGGATAATGGTCACATTTATTTGCAAAAGAAAAAAAAAAAAAGGACTGTGGCTTTAATCTTGGCACCGCCTGTGCGTGAGTTGCTTTTTTTCAAAAGCATCAGCACGAAACACTATTGTTTCAGTCCAAGCCCGTCTCCTCCCGTATTAAAACGCAGAGCGGAGGCAAATATTTCATGTGTGCCGTCAGAGCCGGCGTCTCCGGCTAAGACGCGTGGCAGAGTATTGAAAAATGATTTCTCACGCACATGTCACAGCCGAGCCCTTCGCTATTTATTTTCTCAGTGAATCACTAAACGAACATTTAGCCACCTGCCATCGGTCCATTACTGGCTTTCATAGATTATCATTGTATTATGAAAGAAAACAATTGCAGTGATTACAGGATGAATTAATGGCGGGCCATGCAGCTCTGGGTCCTCTTCTTGCTCATTTAAAGGCTACACAAATGCAGAGCGCTGCTGCGAATGGTCGTAAATTTCAAGCAGTCGTTGAAGGATTCAATCGAAAGAGCTCCACAAATGATGTGACGTACCATCATCGGTATTTGATCAAAGTGAGAAATATGAAATGTCTCCTCATACTTATGCATGTCCAGGAACAATGTAATAATTGTGCTTTGCCCCGCTGAACCCACAGCCTTCCACTCAAGGTACTTCCAGGCTGAACGAATTGCAAGTGAATCGAATCTATTGCCTAAGTATTTAGCATAAATAATGGGTACTGAGTTGCAGTTGCAAGCTGTATTTTTACTGTGCTTCGCATCCTCCATTGCTGCTTCGCTGACACAGAGCACAGGCACAACGGGAGGAGCACAGCAGAGTGCATGTGCAGAACTGTTTTGACATGCAAACATCACATTCATTGCGTGTTGTCCACACTGACTCCATACAAGTGCCTCGTCTGTAGAAACCTCAAACTGACAAAATAGCGTACCTATCATTTGTCTCAGTGTGAAATAAGTTCCCTCTGGCTGGCTATTTAAAAATAAGATGATAACAGTTTGAACGACTCTTCGAAAGGAACGGATCCACGTGATCTGGCTCCATTTAAACAGTCGTAAATCTCATCTCTGCATCACAGTGTGAGGCTGACTCCTATGGAGAACCCAGCGTATGCTGCTTTTGGACTAAAAAGCACACCAGCGCTATAGATTTTTCACAAGAGCCTCCTAGGGGGCGGTAATGTGCCAGTTTGTCAACTGTCTGCTCACGAGAGGAAAGGAAAGTGATAAAAGTAAACAGTAAAGTGACCTCACACACACACAATTTGTTATTTCTGTCCTTGGGATAAATAACCAAATAATAAAAGAGAAGAACCTTCCATACACTGTAGTTCTACAGACAATCATAAGTGTTGCTTTACTTCTGGTTTGATCTGAGTCAGTTTTCCCTTTCTGGTGTCTGTTTGGAGCCAGGCTTTGAAGGGGAAGCATTGCTGTCACTGGACCCCAGTGGTCAGACAACACAACAAACAGTCATGGAAAACGGGGGTTAGAGATGAGACAGTGTTACATTGTGAAGGATTGGAGGGTTTCAACAGTCACATAATCGTTAATAATCATTCAATTGTCTATGCAGTACATTCTGTCCACAGATCTGGCTATATGTGTTTAGTTTAAGTTGTTTCTATAAGGATGAATCTCTAATTGGTTTTAACGATTGCCATGATAAAATGTTGCTACTATGAGCAACCCTTATAAGTGTGTTTGTGTTTAATTGTTCATAAAATGCTGCATCTTAAACACTTCAGAGCACATGGAAGCAGAAAGCAGTTAAATTAAAGAAGTGATATTCAATCACCAAAGACAACAAAATGTTACATTTGAACTTTGCTATCCACAGACACATTTCTGAAGAGTCCCCCTCCCCCCCCTCTTTTCTTAAAACAAAAGTAGTCCTCTGCCTCTAGCTGGCTGCCAGTGCTAAATAAGCTATTAGCTGGATGTATTCAGTATTCAGGAGCGTCTGTGTTTGTTTTTTTACTTGTTACTTTTTTGTTGCATTTCTTGGACTTCTACTCCTGCAACCAGAGGTCTGGCTAAACTCAGCAGAACAGCTAAAATACGAGGCTGAAGGACTTAGACAAGTTAGAAAAGAGTCAAACCTTCACAATAAGAGACTTAATCATAATATGCTATAAAACTCAAACAGCATATAAAAGTTAATTAAATCAGTTTATGGAGTCCTCAGACAAACGGTCAGGAGCTGGGCTGCCTTTATATGCAAAATAAAAACAGGAGGATTTTAAGCTCCAACATAATTATTATTAGTGTCTCATCTTGTCCTCATGAAGCTGATACTGTTCATCTGCTCACCTCTGGGTGTATTAACCCACTCCTACTACTCTTAGCATTAGCAGTAATTCTCCTACAACCCCTACCACTAGTAGTAGCAGAAATAATGTTGAAACGGTTATGCTGACAAGAAGATAAACTGTGATGAATTTGCTCATAAAAGTTATGGTCCAGACTTTTTATGCAGATAGTAGATATTATTCAGAAAGAGTAAACTTCACTTGAGCAGTGATGTCTTTCAAACTAAAATTAAGGAGTTAGAAAATACACGTTGACACACATGCTAGAACGTTTTTGAAAATGTTTTTGGCAAAATTCTCCAAACTGATTGAAATTTGTTTAGAAATGTTTGCATACTTAGGCAATCATAATCATGATTTCACAGTTATGTTTTTGTCACTATTGAAAAATCTTAATGCATCAAATGATTTGAAAAGCATTTATTTATTTCTAAGCTTCGTGTAGAATAATGCACAAAATACTGTAATTTTATAGAGTATAGAATAGTTTTACATCCCCTCCCCAATTATAAAAAAAACACATTTTTACCACAACCATTTTCCTTGTCTTTTAACATGAAATGTGGCACAAAAGCCCATTTCACTGTTTTATAACTGAAGCCAAAATATACTTTGTGTTTAATTGTTAAAGGTCATGAAGAGGCCATGAAAACATGGATCAACACTTCAAATATCTCAGTCTCTCTCCCAGAAAAGGCTTCTTCTTCTTTTTTTAAAAACCGTTTTCTCAAGACATTACATTTGACCCTGGACCCCGAGGCTTCTGCATTGCACTTAACACCCGAAGTCACATGAGTATTTTTAAAGCCTGTCACCAGCAGCACAAAACAACACTTTTAGCACAAAACTGACAGTGAGAAAAGCACTAAAATGCATCTCCCTGATAAATCTAAGCAAATTAAATCTCCGCACAACCTCAGTTCACCCTCTCTCTCTTTCACACACACACACACACACACACACACACACACACACACACACACACACACACACACACACCCACACACACACACACACACACACACACACACAAATGTTGCAGATGGAAAAGAGGGACCACTCTATGTCTCGCCAGGTGCTCGGGGAAAAAATAAATAAATAATAAAAAAAAGAGGTCGCTCACAGTGCCATTTCCTCTCGCGCACAGGCAGCCCTGGCCCAAACACACTGGTACTTTGAGCTCATTACTGGCTATTCACATAATCCTTTCTCTGTGTTCTCTCTGCAAGGATACTAATTTCCCAACGAGCCCATCCTCACAGTCCATTTGTTCAAAGATAGTGGTTGAGAGAGGGGAAGCAGACACGTGGTGGAGATTGAGACTAAAAGCTGGCCTTAACGGGGAGGGCTGTGGGGGGGCATGGGGGGGGGATGCCGGCACACTTTTCCCCTCCCTGAAATGAAAGACAATCGTGTAACTACCCTCCATTTTTCTCCATTTGCTGTGCACCAAATGTATTCGGAGGCATTATACTTTGCTAAAGGAGACTGGCTCTTTTTTTCAATTCAATTTCAGGAACCAATTTACCGCTATTATTGCCTTTAAGAGCGAGGCAAAAGGAGCAAGTCTTCAGCTTGTTTGTCATGTCCCCCTTTCCCCCTCATCTTCTCCCATTAGGTTATTGTACTGCTTAGCAGATGTCCATCAGTGGCAGGAAATTATCCCCGAAACCAAACGCCTGTGACCCGTCACCCAGCTGCCCTGAAAGCAGCCCGTCTTGCCGAGGTCAATCTCTGTGAAGGTGCTAGGTTTTCTCTCTCTGTGTGTGTGTGCGTGTGTGTGTGCACACCGACCGCTCGGAAACACCACCTGCACTTCACTCGTACATCAAATCCACTGGGTCTCCTATTACACCAGTGCAGAGATATCTCAAAAGCTAGGATGTCTGTCGGATCCATCCCCGTTCTGCTAACGCCGCTGCAGGGTTCGCAACGGAGGCGGGAGGATCAGTCCCTTGAGATGAAGGAATAAGCTGGAATCAGGAGGCAGTGGGCTTGGCGGAGGGCTATTTCTTAGTTAAAAGGTTCTTAAACTGCAGAGGAGATCAGAGGAGATGGCTCTCCGCGCCCAAAGCTGTCTACTCAGATAAGCATCCTGCCAAGTGCGGGGTGGAACAGGGTGGTCATGGGTGAACAAACGCTGTCGGTCTGTCTCTGTGTGTGTGTGTGCGTGTGTGTGTGTGTGTGTGCGCGTGCTGAGGTACACGTGTTTCAGGTGAAAGACACAGCATGGCAGATGATACTCAGTGGTAGCTAACCTTAGTACCTTATGGTTTTACATGAACAGTTGCTAAATAAATATTTGGTTTTTGTGAATCATGAATTAATCTCCTGACATTAGTCTGTCTGAATCAACATCGAGGCTTGGAGCTTCAATGTTGCACTGGCAGACTTCATGTCTGATTTATTTGTTTGTTTGTTTTTCTCACCTAAATTATTGTCCTTACAGTTTTTTAAATGTATAACAGCTCAGCCAATGGCTCTTTTTCTCATTGCCAGAAGGAGTGTGGTTACGCTCGGTGTGCTGTTGCCGTATATTCCAATTATTGCTCTCAGGGACAACCTTGCAGGCAACTGTAACAAGGAGAGAAGGCATTTGATTATCCCACAGATTGCAGTAGGCACAAGCGTTTTTTTTTTTTTTGTTGTTAGTTTTTTTTTTTCGTTTTTTAAGACGAAAACTAGCTTATTATTTTCGACAGGACCACAGGAGCCAGACCCTCTGCAGAGTGAGCTACTTTGCAAACTGGTAAAACAGATTCAACACATTTGTTTTTATCTGCAGCAAACTTTTAGGAATGTTTGTCTATAACACTTTGGGCATAAATTTCTTTCTACAACTTAGCGAAGCACAGAAAAATGCGTGTGCTCACAGATATTTCAGGGTCATTGCTGATTTTATAGTTTTCATGAGTGAACAAAGAAATGCCAGAGGTGGCATTGACGTCCCTCCTTGAAGTGGTGCTTCAAGATATTTATGCACAAACATTAGCAAAATGTCAAAGATTTTGAGTAAAATCAGCTACAGATCAGTAAGAATTGTTTTTTTTTTTCATACACGGTGAAAGGCTGTAGAAAATAATTTCTTTTATAATACTTCCTATTCATAATCTGACTTCTTTTTAAACATTTAATGTCCGGTCCTCTTCACTCAGTGATAGAGGTGTCATGTGTTACCTGTTTGAGCTGACGTGAAAAACAAAAACAAAAAGAAAAAGGTATTTGAGTTTCTGAGCAGCCACTGAAACTGAAAATTTGAATGAATGTGGTC
Organism: Poecilia latipinna; assembly: GCF_001443285.1. NCBI lineage: Eukaryota > Metazoa > Chordata > Actinopteri > Cyprinodontiformes > Poeciliidae > Poecilia > Poecilia latipinna. The sequence goes on from NW_015112720.1 coordinate 132,982, forward strand.
ACCATCAGGTTTGTTGGTGCTTTTCTAGAGTCGACAAGTATCCGTGATCCTTCCTCTGTAGGGCGGTGTTGCACGTGGAGCGCTAAAACTGCTTAGCCTTCGAGCTGTTTTCCCAAAAGCAGATTAGAAACATAAATAATCATGTCAGAAAAGCAATGTTATGTTCGACATAAAATCACTACAAGTCAATTTCCAAGTATCGGGAGCCTGGCAGACGGCCTCCGTAATGCGTCAGGGCGTGGCTTCGTCCCAACTGAATGGTGACCCTGCAGTCTCACAATGGGACGCCCCATGCAGTGCTTTTAACAAGCTGCTGTGTCTCCCCTCTTAATAAGCCCAAACAAGTTAATCCAATTGACACACTCAAACCCTTTCTTTTTCTTTAACAAGGCACTGCCTCTACCCCGTTAATCCCCAGCTCCCCCTTCTCCGTCACCATACCGTCACATGAATGGAGGGAGAGTGAAAGCCTCCATTAGGAAGGGACAGTCGCCCACCCCCTCCCCTGCCCTTCGTTCCTTTCAGCTCTGCAATTTCCACACAGCAGCACTAAATAATTTGCGCTCATACTGTATATTCAAAACACCCACACACTAATGCTCACATGTGCCTGATATGAAACTACTCTATTCTGATGGGGGGGGACACAATGGGAGGGTTATGCTCGCCGACCCCGGTCCACATACAGCAAACAACGAAACCACACACAAACAAAAATTCAGAGGGGACGTTTGCCAACAGGCACGCACTCTGGGACATAAAAAAGGCATTGTTAACAAACCGTCCCAGCTCCACAAACAAGAGCCACTGATTCCCTAACAATACAAGCCCCTGGATGCACTCACCCACCAGCTCTGCACAACCTCACACCAGCACGATAAATAACCTGCACAACAAAAGGCCATTGTGTGTAAAAAGCCCACAGTTTGGACATTATTGCTATGATATACAGTGCTGGAAAAATCGTATTGGCAGCTGAGCTTTATAAATATATACGTGATATGTACTGAGGCATGTCAGCGTTGCGGCGGCTTATGCAGTCCCGTGTGCTGAGAAGTCGTTTTTATAACATGTTTCTCTGCAGATGAAGGGCAGCTTGGCAAAAACACTCATCTGCTAGCTTTCCATATTCAAGTCAGTTTCAATAGCTTCACCCATGGGATGAAGGGTGAGGAATGTCTGGCAGTCCAATCACCGTGAGTTGTCTGTCATCTCTAATCAAAACACGCCTGTCTAGACTAATGTCAGCCCTGTAATAGAAATGAGTACTAATTGACTTCACAGCCAACCGCTGCATCTACGAACAAAGCAATCAGACGTTGAGTTTTAAACTTTTGCAAACGCAAAAGGCAGAGACTTAAAAAGCAATAACTCCAGACAAATAGGGAAAAAGTTGTGAGTTAAATCAGCATTTTTAAAGTAGATTTTTGTAATGTGGAATGTGGAAGGACGAGCATTTAGAGGCAGCCTGGCCATTTGCCTTCCTACGAATATCCGCTTGATTCTTATCTCCTTACAGTGCTCCATCTGGGATTTCTCCCATTGAGCCCGATTTCTCTGGCTGAATTTTAACCAATCAGAGAACAGAAGCAGGAGTTGCTTCTGAGTTTCTCCACTGGTTTTGATCTGTGGTTGTAGCTTGGCAATGGCAGTGAAGGGAGTGAATAAAGTCATTCAGTTCATGTTAGAAATACTTCCAAGTACTGAATTAACACCAACAACCATCTTATTCGACTCGGTGCTTCTCCCTTCGCAGTGGACGATGGTTGTTTACAGTGCAGGCAATGTACAGTGTCAAACTAGAGCATTGCATTCATCACGGACAAACATTAATGACTGGAAAAGTTTAAAACTTTAACAAAGTCCTCCATGCGTCCAGAAACAATCTTTTCTCAACAGCGGAGGGCCCAGACCGACTGTACAAAGTAAAACAAGGTGATGGTTTTTATCAGGCTAACTTAGAGGGTTCCCTCAATACTAACAGCATTTGTTTCAAAACTCTCTTCTCACACTCAGTTTCATACATCACAGGTTATTTCTGTGGTAGAGCTGTAGATTCTCTACCATCAAGACCACAGATGACTCGCTGAGGAGCTACAAGTTTAGAGTTCCCTGAAGTGTCACATGTAGCCTCATATAGAAATTACTACAGTTATATTTACACAAGTTTGCTTTTTCCTCATCTTTCACTAGCAGTGGAAAATAAATTTGGTTTGTTAATGAACAATCATGAGTGCTTTAAGGCCCAAAAAATGGCCGTTGTATATAAAAGGTTGCTGAGTCCTGGTACAGGTGGAAGGAAGGAGCTGGAATTCACTTCAACTCAAGTGAAGCTTTGCTAAAGCTTTTAGCCTCAGGAGGTCATGGCAGCTAAAGTTATGCTGCTTTTGACTGAGTTCCCCATTTGCCAATTTAACTTCAAAAACATGGCTTTCTAAAAGACCACATGAACTCTTGCAGACCCCACTTTTTTATAAAGCTCCGCTGTACAACCCATGTTTGTTTAATAAATGAGGCAAAAATTTGTCTAAACATTACTAAAACCCTAATGCACGTGACTTTTTGAATCAGAAACGCTTTTGCCAACAGTGGCTTTTCCTAATTTCCTGTAGAATCGAGATGTACCTACATAACAGAGTTTCAGTGTCCTTGAGCAATAAGAAAGTGGCTTAAGATTGTCAGACACAAGCTGACCTTCTCCTATTGGTGCTAAATCAGCCGCAATCTAAGCATTGGAAATGTTGCAACCGGTCTAACTAAAGTGCAGTTCATGACTGACTCGCTTCACACCAAGAAACTTCTTGGTTTCTAGATTTTAAAAACAAAGCCTCATACCTGCTCTGCATTTATTTCTCTGTGCAGACTGCTCTCCAGAAAGGACTCCAGATATAAATCACCAGCCCCCCGCTGCAACATCACCCAAATGTGAGAAACAAGCTTTGCTTTTCTGCTTTTTTTTTTTTCCTGTGAGATTTATATTTTCCACTGTAAACCTTCTTACACACCATTTGGTAAAGCATTGTTGATATTGCAGAATTTCTTATCCCAATGTGACACAATTCTTTATTGTCCCAGACACATCCTTTCATGGCTTAACGCAACAATAAAACACTGGTTCTCAACCCATCCTATGGTGTCTCACTTGAATATTCAAAAACCTCTCATTGTCTCTGTCCTTGTGTGTGTGTGTGTGTGTGTGTGTGTGCGTGTTTTGTTCATTGTTTGTTGTGCTGTCATTCCTCATTCCTTTGCTTCCTGAACTTCAAAGAAAGGCTTATGTCAGTTAAGGATAGAACAGAATAAGCAGGAGAACAGGAGGGGGGGAGAAAAAGAGAAAACCTTTGTGTAAAGCGCTCCAGTCCAGAAATGTGTGTTTATTGATGGGTGTCCAATAAATCAATGGGAAATAATTGAATTGAAGTCCAAACAGCACCCTCCTGCAGGACCTGGGGTGACCCAGATTCCCTCGGTCCAAATGACAACTCGGCTGTCTTTCACTGGAAGATGTCACAGATCCAATAGTCAGTCATGCATAAGATTAGTGTGTTGCCAGGCCCACAAGGCAATCAAATAGTGCACCGTCTAGATGTTGACACTGATCTCATTCGATATATCTCGAGTGTGACAAAGCCATTTTTGCTCCGCTTGATATTAAGGACTGAAAAAGAGCGGATGACACAAAGGCTCAGAGATTCGCTGGTAGGAGATGTTAACCAACATTTTCCTTCGCACGCAGTGCGTTCGAATTTACCAACGCATTTTACACATTTCTATGTGACAGACGAACTCAGCATAATTATGAAAAGAAAGTAAATGACTAATATCACTCAAAGATTTTCACAAACTAAATCTGAGAAGTGTGGTGTGCATTTGTATTCAGCCCCCTTGAGTCGACACTCATTCGCCAAAATTTAAGCTGCGAGTATTTTTAGAGGATGCCACGTCTGAACATCGAGAGACGGAAAATTTTCTCCATTGTTCTTAGCAATGTAGCTCAAGCTCACACACATTGGACAGAAAGCATCTGTGAACCTTTTTTTTTCTTTCCCCAAGTCTTAACATAGATTTTTCAGATGGATTTACGACTTTAACATCCTTCCTTGTCCTTTTGCTCATTTGTGTTTTTGACTTTCTCTGTGACCTGCACCATCTTGGGCCTGGTTTGAACATCTACTGCCCTGAGCCTCTATACATAAGACTAAATATTACATGTGCATGCTAAACTATAACATATTACAATCTGAATAAGTGAGAAAACAATTACTACATCCCAAGCTCCCTTTGCTGTAATACTTTACAAACTCACAGGCCAATAAATTCCCAAAATATTTGTGCAGCTTTAAAGCAAAGAACCTTCTTCCACTGCATCTCTTACATGGCTGGTGACAAACTAAACTACCATCAGAATTTAAGGATTTTATTCAACAATTGAATATTTCTTGACACTCTTCTGCAGAAGTTACATTTGATTAAAAGCTGTTCTGTCAACAGGTTCTTTCACCTGAGCGGTGGATGTTTGAAGTTCCTGCAGAGCTAACAATGGGCTGCTTCTCTGATTAATGTCTTCTTGACTTGTCTGTTCGATGGACGAACATGTCTTGAAATGTTTGCTAATGTCCTACAGTCTCTGCTGCCACAAGAACAACCCCACTTTGGTGCACTTAATTTTAATTTAAGGGTATCATAGAAGAAGAGGTGGAAAACAAATGCATGCCACACATTTACGACCCTTTCATAAAGTGAAAAAAAAAAAAAAACACTCATTCCTGTTCTTGCGCTTCACTGTCACGGACTACATTGTGTTTGTGTATCCCATAAAACTAAATTAAATGTAGTCGGCCAAAGTTTTGATCGCAAAACCCTCCGCATGGCCTCTTTACTGTACTTTTCATTGCTCAGACTCAGCAGTCTCTCTCTTTACTCCAGATGTTGCCTTCCTTCTCCCTCTGGAAAACTGGCCCTGGCCATGCGAGCATAGGGAGTCCAGTTGGACAGAGTGGGAGGTGAGTCTGCGGTTGGTAATCACCTGCTGGCTAATGGCACAGATGGCGCAAACATAAGCAAATGTTTGTGCAGCAGTGATCCAAGAAGTGTCTCTGACAGGATGACAGACAAATATGGGAACCTGAGAAGCCCGCAGCAGGCTGAGGAATTACCGCATGCAGATTTACTGCAGAAAAACTGTCAACCTGGCAGAGTGAGCTACCTGTAGTGCAAAAATAAGAGTTAACACACTGATGCTGGCTGTTTTAACAGGTAAAGTGAAGGTGTCAGGGCTCAGGGGACTGAGAAAAGAAGTAGACGATTTAAAATGGAAAATAATTTCTCTGACAGGACAGACTTACAAAGAGCAACAAGCCTGACCATTTGAGGCAGGTCAGTGCATTTGTGACGGTTATCGTTTCTTTGCAATAATTTTTGAAACTACTAATTTGTTTTATTTGCTAACCCCATAATTTGCTTTTTTTTTTTCCCCCACCCACATTTCAAAGCTATCCAACCAGTCGAAGGTGGTTGGGTTCAGATTTATAATGACAGATCTTGCGCACATGAAATGATTGCTACAAATGGGTATGAAGCCTGTTAGCGTCTTTCTCTCAGCTCTAGATGAGAGAACTTAAATAGTCTTTTAATTTATTGATGTTTGCCAGCAGAGATGTTTTTATGGTAGTCAAAGCATCAAACATCAAGTAAAAAGCCCTCTGAGATATCGCTAATCTAAAAGACTCCTTAGCAGATGAGCTCCTTTAGCCTGCATGCGTGTTACAGCTTTGGTGCCTTGGTTTGTCCTTCACAAGAGACAGGTAGCACTGCCAAGACCCAGTAATTAGTGCAGATGGGGACCGTAATACTCTCTTCCCCTCCCCGCAGAAATGCCAAGGGAGCCGATCTATAAATTCCTGCATATTAATGCAATTTAAAACCACTCCAGACACCTTGCTGGAGGCAGCTGATAAAAAGGTGAAAGGCGGGTTAGTTTAGCCGCTGATATGTCGGTGACATAAGTCTTGTCTCAGCAAATTTCTGACCCTTAGTACACACACCAAAATAACTTCATAATCTGTCCCTTTGCTAGAAAATGCTTCCCTAATCCCGAGCTCAGGCCCCTACAATTGGCTGACTATCAATAATTAAATGGTAATCTAAAAACCCATTTTAGTCGGGTCATCTTTCCGCGCCTTTGTCCCAGCCTCTCTTCCTTCTCCATCTATTTTTTCCTCTTTCTGTAAGATCTAGTTAGAGATTTCATTAGCATGAGAAAGCAGGCTGGTAATTGTCTTCACCCTACTGAGTGATCCCTGGATAGAGGATTAGGCAGAGAAAGCCCTATTTCAACTCTGAGCACACATGCTGCCCACAGCCACCCTACCCAGATTAGATTTGACTGCAGAGGGATGAGACCAACTGGTAATCTCAAGCAACATTAAAGGGATAGTTCAAGCTTTTTGAAGAGAAGTAATACACTAAAAGGTTACAAGCGGTTAATATCCTAACACTTGATATTAGGGTTATAAAATATCAGGAAAACATGGTATAACGTTGCTATGTGTTGCAATGACAACATGGTATCTCTGCTTTGGCCAGTAAATCTAGACTTACTGGTCACAACCAGTAGAACCAACCACCAGTCAGAAACCATCACAGAAAAATTGCAAACTTCAATCACTTGCTATCCAGAATTGAAGTCCAAAAAGTTCTTTGTGATGTTGATTTTGCTCAACTAAAATGGCCATGATGACAAATTTTCTATACATTGTCCAGACCTACTTGGCAATTGATGAGATATATTTTGGTGGTACTTGTTGATGATTAGTTGCATGGGAACTAGCAGGCACAAAAAACTGATCTGCCTGTATGAAACGTGTAAGGAGAAAGAAACATGTAAAGCATTTGCAGACAGAGTAACGTTGATATAATCTACGTAGATCGTCAAAGTTTAAGTGACTGCTACTTTAGACACTATTTACGTTGCCTTACTCTTCTGCTACTTTGTTACCGTGACAAGAAACCATTAACTTGTTCCTTTTTCAGTTTCACATAGGAAAATATTTGGTGGCGCACCACCCCGATCCTCAATTTCCTGTGTAAATAATTAACATCTGCATTGTAAATAATCTCCCAATCCAAACATGGCAAAAGCTTAAAGGTTCATAAAATGGTGTTTGCTGAACCAGCTTATCTAGATGTATACTAAAGATGGAAAGAGCATTATCTACTGCAAGTATGAGTTATTGATTAAAGCCTTTTGATCAGAGATACACCAGTCAATTGATCAGAGATATGAAACAGCTTATTTTCATTTTCAATCATTCATTGATCGATGACTGGAAGGTTAAACAGAGAAACATATTTTTTCTCAAAAATGTCTTAAATGCATCAAATATAAAAGAATATAGTATAATTTTTTGGTTTACACATAACATTCAACAGCACGTGCTTTGATGCACTTTTGAATTTAATTTAAAAAAAAACATATAATAAAGGTTAAGATCCAGTAAAGAACCTGTAACATGTTTTCTCGTTCATGCCCTTACCAACTTACCAAAATAAAATAAGAACAAACAGATCAGACCTCAAAGAAAAATGGAAATCGACTGATTTGTGCGTCTCTACATTTAACAAAAGCATCCTCCAAAAATCACAAGCTGTCCCTTTGTGGACTTTTTGTTGTTGTTTTTCTCAGTAACTTCAACCCATCTGTTTTCCACTTTTCAATCTTTTTTTTCTGTAAATTTTCATTCTAATCTACTAATATCCTTTTCAGTTGAAAATGCGGATTGGGAGCAGGCAGCTTTCAGTTTCTCCCTCCCTGATACACACAGGGTATTTAGAGCTGAATCTCCCTAAATCATCCCCCTGGGCCACCCTGTCCGTCACTAATCTGCCTGCCACCACCCACTCATAAGGAGGTGTCACATTTCTGGCACTCCTCCACGGGATAAGCACTTCAAACACCAGAGCTTCTCCACTTGACCTTTCCACGGAGATGATCGATTAAGCTCCTTGGATTTATTCCATAAACAGGCAACCATTACATCAAAAAGGCGAGGAATTTACCTCTGAGGCAGAACTTGAGATCCATATAAGCTTCATGAGGATTCCGATTTTTATTGGCTTTTTAAATCCACTTCCCGCACCACATTAATAACCGCAGAGCTTTTTCCAGAGCCAGTTAGGGTGTCTGGATCAGGGCGGCTCTCTACCTGTAATAACTGAAGCAAATCACACAACAAAGAACTAATTCAGCAATCTGTGCTCCTTGAAAGTAGTGATGCAGGGAAAACAGTTGAGCTCCAGAGAAGTAAAGCAGAGCAAAGAAGGCGGCTTTTGATAAAAGAAAGATAAAAAAAATACAGAACGCATAAAGTGGAAAGTCAGACCTGTTCAGGAAGTTTGGTGGGGTAAACCAGGGAGCAGTGAGGCCGGTAAAAAAAAAAAAAGAGCCTGCCTTTCGGTTGCAGCACAAGCCATTAAGTTACAACACTGCAGGCTTCCTGTTTTCATGCTTGAACACCTTCTACATGCTTTCAGTAGGGACAAGAAACAATCTCGAGTGAAACAACAGGCAGGAGAAACCCGAGACGACAGAGAGCATTTCAGCGACAAACTGCTCTAAACCACAACAAATCGCTTGTCACTATGTGAAAGTCATAAGAGGAATCAGAATAAGGTTTTGTCTCATCCATAAAGAGGAGATCTTCCTCTGTTCATGATCACAGCGGCCAGAGAGCCTTTGCCTCAGCATGGAGGGACTCCTGCACTATGGTAATCATATCCTATTTGAATAATGAGGCAATACCGCCACTCCTGCTGCCCATTCCCCCTGCATCCTTGACTGGAGTCTTTGATAGACACTAATTCTAGCTCCATCTATAAAGCTCTGCTCATACATTTTTAATAGAATCTATTACTTTAGGATTAAATTATAAAAGACTGTCCTCCTTAAATTTTTAATAGTTTGCATAATTGGTATCAGGGCCTGAATGCGCACCATAAAAACCCAGTTTGTACAGGACTGAGCTGCAGAACGAGTCACACAAAACCACACACGGCAATATGACACTGTCACATTCGAGCACACATCTGCTCGCGCCCGTTCACGCACACAAGAGGGCGGCTTTATAGCTGCTGCTGCTGCCGCTGCGGGCTTTGAATGAAAGCGGACAAAAAGGTCAGGGACGGCTGCTTTTTGGCTGCAGAACTCGGGAGTCCGCGACAGGAGGAGCCATCTAATGGGAAAAACGGGAAAGGAATTGAAGCAGGTGTCCACGGACAACCCGCTGACCGACCAAAACGTTCACCAGGGCAAACAGCAAAAACTACTTAGCTGCTTTACAGCTCCTGTTATTCCAACAGTCTGTGATGATAGGGGAGTTCAGCCTGACTGAATAATTGTTCTCCTTTCTGGCAGATGAGCCTTGACTAAAGGGGTGGTTCAGAATGAGTTTCCGTTAAAAGGTTATAAGTAGTTAATATCTTACCTGCAGTAAAAGCATTTCTTGGCAACTGCATTCAGTAAAAATCCAGATCACTTGATCCCGGACACAAATTGAACAGTAACTATGAAAGGAGTTAAGTTTTACCAGCTTAAATCGACTCCAATCTCAAAAGCACAAAATACAGCTATTTAATGAACCTTTGAATCATTATTGTATTTGCCCTGGGCATAATGAAGGCTGGAGGCGGTGCGCTGCTAATGACCTTCCCATGTGAAACACTTTCTAAGAACATGTAAAAGAATTTCTGGTAAAACTACCTATCTAGTACAAAAGTAAGGCTGTGTAAAAATATGTAGCATTATGTTCAGTTAAACTACTTTTGCCATCGTTATGCATTAAATCAGGGTCACACAAACACAGATGTTATGCAAAATGAAGATTTGCAATTCTGTCGGGACCTTCTATCTACAAGCAAACCGTCTATAGGGATAAAAAAAAACTTTTTTTAAAGTGGACATTTTTGAGAACTCTGTTCACAGTAAGTGTGTCATAAATACATATGGCGATAAAATACTGGTTTACTTTTCACATGCCCACTATGACTATCTGTTGGAGAATCTGCAACAGCAGTTAACTTGTTTTTAGTGGATTATTACACATCTGTTTCCCTTTGTCCTCTGTTGCTAAATCAAACATAAGTGGAATATGTTAAAATGACTGGGCACACAGTCATTAAGAAGGTGCTCAGCCGTAGTCAGGATGACCTTATTTTTAATTCATAAGTAATTAATGTTGATTGTGTTGCTATATGCTGGTGGGGGGTTACTGGCTTTTGTGTTTTTAGTGGCGTTAAACAGACCATGTGAACACTTTTATTTTTTTTCTCCAAAAACTAAAAAGGAAAGGAAAATATATCTGCTTAAAAATAAATCTAGTCATGTGGCCGAGGCCTGAAACGGTTATTCTGACCCAAAATGTATTCATTGTTCCATTTAACACATGTGTTTCATACAGGAAGATAATATGGGTCGCGCCATCACTCACAGAATAAGCCACCATAAATATTAGCTCTCCAGAGTTTAAGTTAGCTACTTTGACTAGAATCTCTTCTCAGTATCTGCTTCACGCAGGAAGATTATTGTTGGCGCACGGAGCCTCCAACCTGTATGTGTTGTGTAAAAACATTATTGGCTTTTGTGTAAATGACCACCCAACGCTGATGATTTACAGATGTATAAAACATTTGCGTTTACAACTGTTTGCTTCAGCCTCTTGGATCAACTAATCTGGATTTATACCTAATGAAAATGGTAAGACTGATGTACTGCAGGTAAGATATTGATTGTCAATAACCGTTTACTGCATCTTGACTTCAAAAAAATCCAGAAACATCCCTTTAAATGCCTCTATCTCTCTGCCTGCATCTCCATCCCAGCTCCTTCTAATAACAGAGCATGGAGCAGAATAAATGTCTCTCTGGCATCTTCTTTTCAACTAGAGGCCCCTTAGAAATCTATGCACGTCACCCCCCCTCCCCCTACCCCCCAAATTAGCACCACAGGGACACCTTTCTCTCCGCCCCCTCCTGCTGCCGGCAGCTCTTTGGCATATCTGTACCGGGGAAAAATATTTCACACTGTATGAATTATTAAGCGCGGGGCCAGTGCTAAGCAGTGTGGAGATAGACCAGTTATTCACAGCTCTATTGGGACGGATGCGTCGGGAACCCGGGCCGCTCGCCTATCAGATCGTTTGTCACGAGCGATAGACAATTTACAATGAGAGAATTTTTCAATTTATTCATTCTGCTGTCACTGCAGTTTTCAACCACCGCGCTTTCCTCTCAACAAACCCCCGCCTCCTTCAACTCTGTCTCATCTGCTGAGGGGGCTCTGTGACCGAAAAGGCTTCTCTGTCTTCTGCTCAATTTTTTATTTATTTATTTTTTTGTCTTCTCAGTTTATGGAAGAGTCGAGAGGAGACGGATTCTGTTACTTTAATATGAGCCGTGGTGACGGCGTGTTGAGGACATCTGGTGACATCTGTTGAGAAATTTCTGCTGTTGTAAAGCTTGACCTGTTGATATACACTTTTAGAGAGTTGAGTTTCTCTTTACAGAATATTATTTGTGATATCATAGAGTTCCCTGACTTCATTTTAAACATCTCTGAATGCATGAACGGTGAATCCTCTTAGGGTTGGATCATGTTCTACAATGTCCCTAGAATATGTTCTTGACATTAAAAAATGTCATAAGTTTGTATTGCCAATAGTAGTTAGTAATGTAACAGATACATCCTTATTGTTTTCCAGGTTGCAACTAGAACTTGCTCAAATTTAGTTGAGCAAGTTGATTCTCAGAAAAGAAAAAACAAACAGAGCACTAGATCCTTTCAAGGTTGCACATTTTTGACAAGCTTGAAAAGCTATGATTAATATTTTCAAAATTCTCTAATGGAACAAATGGTGTTTGGTAAAATAATATTTGATAGTTTAAAACAAAATCTAAAAGGGAGGATTAATGTTTGTCTTTGGTTAGCGCAAAAATGCTGAAGAAAACTCAGACGTACACATGCATAGGGCCTCAGCTAGAAATCCATTGCATTCTGCAATTTCACCCTTAATTAAGGTGAAGCAGATGTCTAAACACCCACAGATTTCATTTTTGTTGCCTTCAAACGCCACTGAAAAGGACAAACCGCAGAGCAGACCAGCTTCAGGAGCTGAAAGCAGCACTTGAACGTTTCACCAGACAGAAACTCAAATCCACAAGAGGAAATAAAAACTGTTGTTTGCTCTCAGTGCTGTCTCTACAACAGATACAGAGTAGACATTGTTGTTGCTTTTTTTTTTTCTTAGGTCCAAGTGTTCAGTGAAAGCAGCATGACCTGTAAAGCCGCCCTGGCTGTTCCTGTTACGTCCTTTGAACCCGTCACAGACGGGCTGCGCTGAATGGGCGTTGATGTGAAAAGCTGAGATGTTAGATAAATGTTCCTCACAGGCAAGGCCTCTGCCCTCATTTTGATGATGCATTCTTACACTCAAATACTTGCTCCCCCCTCTTCAACATGCAAGCACACACACACACACACACACACACACACACACACACACACATGCTAACACAGACATGCAGTGCCAACAATTCCAGTGAGGGCAGCGCTTGTTTGGGGACAAGGTGACCCTGTTGCCCGGGGGCCTGTGAACAAGCACAATAGAGGCCTCTCATCCTGCGCACACCCAGCCGGCTGTGTTGGGCCGATGATGGGCGGAGGGTGTGTTGTGTGCGTGCGTGAATGTGTGTGTGTGTGTGTGTGTGCGTGCGGCATCACAACACCCCTCTATTGCAGCTTTAAAGCCTCATTCAGGAAGCCCCCTGAGATAACTCCTTTCACACCCCGCACAGACGGAGCAAAATCCCCGCTTCGAACCCAGAGTCACGCAGTCAACAGATGGAGCGGCTATTGAGTGAAGGATCGCGCCGGCAGAGGCGGCTCCCCATCCATCCCCGCTGGAAACAATGGGGCAGCAGGTCAAGAGTGCTGTCTCCAGGAGGAGGGGGTCAGGCAGGAGGTGGCGCTGGGGGGGGTTACTGCTTTGAAAGAAAGTCAAGCTATGTGAGCACTTTGAAAAGCAGAGGAACTGAGAGAAATGTTTTCTTTCGGATGCTGGACGCAGGGGAGGAGGTCGGTGGCTGCATGTGAGGCGCTCCGGCTGGTTGCCGAGGATTGAGATCATGTGGAGGAAGAAGGTTGGAGGGGCAGGAGGGAGTGAATCTGGGACAGCAATGTTTGTATTCAAACTGCAAACAAGCATAAAAAGATACCCCTGTGCACACACACATCTGACAGTATCACAGTTGGGCGCACATTTCAAGCTGCGGAACGCAAAAAATAAAAAATAAAAATACGTAAGGGGCTGGAAACTATTTAGAAAATTCTAATAAGATTTGAGAGACAGATGCCTACTATTTAATCATACAGACTATTTAAACTATTGGAGATGTAACAATGTAACTATACATCCAGCTCAAGTTGTAGCAATATTTTCTGGAAAACTACAAATCGAAAAATTTCTCCCCAGTATACCAGTAAGAGTTTCGCAGTGTTCTAGACCAGTCCCAAAAGTGGAACAAACAGAAACAAAGAGCTGAATCAGTCAGTAAATAATAAAAATATGACATAAAAATGTCCCTGATCTGGTTTGTGGGTTCAGTGAGAAATCCCAACCCATGGCTACCCTCTTAGAAAACAGTCTACTCCAGTGCAGGTGTGACTGGTCCATGTCTTTTTATGCTTGTCACGTTGTAAAATGCGATGCACAGGTGTATTGGTTTACTGTCCCCATGGTATGAGTGTTTGTGTGCGTGGTTGCTTTGACCTGCGTGATTGTGTGTTGCCGTGATGGACTCGAGACCTGTGCAGGTTGCACCACGCCTCTCGCCTAATGACTGCTGCACACGAGCAGCAGAGCGCCCTGCGACCCTGCACAGGTAAGCAGGTAGACGACAGATGGATGTATGGATGGAAGTATAGCAGTAAGGTGAATCAAATCCCAAAGATCAACTGAAAATCATCATATCTTTACATTTTCACAAGCAGAATAATTAAGTTAAATAATTACACTATTTTAAAATCATTTCTCCTGAGTGAATAATTGTCCAGTTCAGCCTTGGTGTTTTTGACTACTTTATGTCTAAGTTCAGTCAACTTCATTGTCAAATGTTCTAATTTGAATAACTTGTCAGGGCCCTGCAGGAACCCTGCATAATAAAAATAATGGCAACCGTAAAAGAGATGGTCATAAGAACATCTTACACTTACTTCACCAGACGAACTCCCTTCCTGGATAGCGCTCAGTGAGACAGGCTTTAATTTGATGTGAAATATATTTGTAACATAGCACAAAAGAGGTCTTGTTACACCCCTATAAAGGCACAGAATTAACAGCCTCCCGTTACCTTGGGCAGCTCAATAATTCCCCTAAAGTCTGCATTACTATGACATTAGATTGGTCTGATTTTCTTACTTGCTAATTGATTTTTGTGAGTTTCTTCTCAAAATGAAAAAGCAGCTCCAGACCACAGATATCTATGAATAGCTCTGCGCTCAGCCATTCATGTGTGAGGACGTGCACCAGGCCATAACCGCACAGATGATCGCAAAGCAGTCGTACCTCGCTCTGGGGGAAAGTATATCCATTTCCATTGACCAGCACTGCTGCTATCATGTGGCTCTGACCTGGGAGTCTATTAGTCATCTAGTTTGCCCTGCCTCACTGGGTTTCCATGACCGGAGTGGAGACAAAAAGACTTGAGGGTGGTATTCGGTGATCCCAGCGTTTCTCGTATGCCATAAACATTCCTGTGTGCGAGATGCCAAATACTCCTGCCACATGTTCCTCATCCCAGAGAGATTTGGTTTATGGGGCTATTTTGCACAGGAAGGCACTCATTACGGAGCGGAGGGTGTCAGAAGCCCTGCAGCTACTCTCCATTTACAACCACTTGACAAGAAAGTCTCACAAAAAGACTTCCTACCACAAATAACACATAATTAAACACAAAAGCCGGGTTGATGAAATCAGAGTGGAGTATGGCTTTTCAAGGTGGAATGGCTGGAAAAAAAAACACAAAAAAAACTTGTCAAGGACAGCATTATTTCTCTCTAAATAAACTGTCAGCTAAGCACAAAGCACAAAAGCTTATTCTACCTTCTATAGGTCACATCAAAATACATCAATGGCTTGCCATTTCAGAATATACTGCTGTTATGCTATTTGAGGCCAGAATTGAAGAAAATAAAGCCCATTCCAACCACGCTCAGAAGAGATCAATAAGCACATACAAAAAAGAAAAGGGCCATAAACACAGAAGCTTTTATTCAGAGTGCCACAGCACTGATAAAAGCACAAAATACACCTGGAGAGTCAAAGCTGAGAGCGGCAGAGGACAACAGAGCCCACGCAGCTATCAGGAGGGGCAAGAGAGTCCTGGCAATATTAAGACCTCAACAACACAGCAGCTAATAAATTCCTAATATTGTTGGTTTTAAGAAGCCTTTCCCTTCCACAATGAGACCTGATTCAACCCTGGCCGTTGCTTTTTTTCCCCCTTTCTTTTTTCCCCTTTTCAGTGTAGTCTCACAAGGTCCTCGGCTTTAAGCAAACAATGCTGCTGGGCGGCAGCCCTTATTTAAAAGATTAATAGGATGCTGTCTTGGCAAAGAAGCAATCAGCGAGGTTTCTGTGACAGCAGAAAACATGTGAAAACAAGGCAAAGAGGAGAGACCATTGTCCCGGTTACCAACTGCCTGCCGCGGCTCAATTGAGATAGCTGCTGCTTTCCAGCCCCGCCGTCAATCATGGCGGCAAGCGTCAATGGGGGAAATTTAAATGATAAAACGATAAGTCATGAGCAGGCGATTTTGCTGTCAAAAACTGGACGGGGACTGTTTAAAATGACTTTGTGCAGAGATTTCACCACAGCCAGATGGAATTTGGGTTTGAAGGCATTTCCTCTCCATCGTGACAGAATGTGCAATCACAAGGGGCGTAACGATGTTAAATATCCACGATATTTCTTCGCAAAGCACTATCTGTCTGCAGTTAGCAGGTGAGTAAGTGTAGGTTATCATTATTGGGCCCCAATGTGGGATTGTGTGATTTAAACTCACAATTCTGTTCAGTGTCTGTCCATGTCTGAGAGTCGTATTTTGAAGTAAGAAAGGAAGTGACTCTTGAATTGCTGTTTTAAGTTGACAGAGAGGACTGAAGAAAGTCCTGCTACATAAGGAGTAAAGAAGCCTCCATCACATCTCAGTTGTTTGAGCAGCAGTATCTTTGGCAATGAGGTAGAAAAGGAAAATCTTCTTCGTATGCTAGAAGCTAAAAGTGATATTGACAGCACTGCATGATAAAATAAAGTAAAATACTCCGTCTTGGTACAGCTGAAAACTTAATACCACACTCTTGATCTCGCAAAAAAATATATATCCAGTGCTGCAACGCATCAAAAGCAAAACGCAAACAATAAGCATGCAAAGGGACTCGACGTTCCACAAAATGTGCTTTTTCTCACATTTAGACCACTGTCCAATAAACCAGCAAACGACTGTACAACAGCAGCTTCAATTTTGTCCAGACAGCAAGAAGTGAACCAGATGCTAAGCTAAGTGCTGCAGCTAACAGCCAGCTAAAAATGTGCTTAAAAGTTCTTTGCGTCTCGTCTGTCACATTGTGACCATTTCTTCTTCCAGAGAGCGTCCAAAATGCTGCAGATAATTGGTGGAAAGGCAGAAGAACTTTTTGTTATTGAGTGTTACTGGTCAGGTGATGAACTGACAAAGAAACAGGGCATTTCAAGAACTTTTAATTTCTCTTTTTGCAGAATAGTTTTCAAGCAACATCTCATTTTATTAAATGTTGGGCGTCATCTCGTCTTGTTCTGGGTGTTCCTTTCAATCCCTGTTTACAACTGGCATCATGGATATATAAGAGAACGCTGACTAAAAGACAAGTTTAAGATACTTGAATGCCAAACCATTTTCTCGGCTCCAGTAAACAGGATCCATCACATTTCGCCCGCAGTCTGAATGAATATGCAGCTGTCTGCGTGTCTGAGAGGCCCAGTTATCAATTGCTTTAATGGTTCCATCCATAAAGACGCTTAGGAACGATTCTAACATGTTCAGGGGGCAAACTTTAATCTCCCCCATGTTTGCGGAAAACATTCCTCAGTTAAACAACAACCATTAATGATGAGGTCCAACACCCATTTAAAGGAACTCTGTTACTCGTCGTTCTGTCCCCCTCACATCTGTCTAATATCTCTGCTGCTATCAAATGAAGCCAAAAACTGCCAGCAAAAGTATCTTTAAAAAATGCATGACAGAAAGTAATGACAGCCGCAGAGAAGATGACAGAGTGGGGAAAAACACAAGTGAGCTGCTGAGGAAGTAAGAGAAAAACACTAAACAGCTGCTTCTTCTCCCCCCCCCAAACTCTGTTCCCTTTGTTTTTCCCCAGGAGAGAGTCCCATGTGATCTGCCTGATCCTGGTTTGTGGCTGACAGAGGGGACCGCAGCTCTGCTCATCTCCCCACTCACATGGCTCCGTGCCCCTCCGCCGCCTGCCTCAGCATCACTCCGCTGCCAGGAGGGGGGGAGTGCGGTGGGGGGGGCGAGGGGAGGGAGGGGCGGAGAGGGGTGGGCTGCAATAAGGAGAGACTCTCCCAGTAGGTTCTCGTCAGTTCCAGGCCATTGCACCTTGCTCGCTGGGACTTTGTTTACACACACGTGCACACACATCCATGCAGAGGCAGATGACTATTAATGGATGCGATAATGGGTTGTGTTCTTTGTCTCCCCATCCCCCCCCCCACACACACAGTCAAATGTTTTGTCTTTAAGAACGACTGTGACAACGTGACTGGCAGTTCGAGGCCCCGCAGAGCTTATTAAGGTGGCACAGGAGCAGATAACTCTCAATCAAAAGCCAGCGATACGGTTGATGTGGTCAGTGGTAATGTGCAGCCAAAAGGTCTGACATACTTCTTCGGTCTTTGGGGACGAGCAGAGAACGGCAGGCTGCCCTTGTGCGTTCAGTCTCTACAGATGTTGCCTTGGAGAGTGGCTGACTAGTTGGCTGCCGTGACAGCTGGACAGCTGTTCTTATAGACGCAGCCACAGAAGCATGCAACAGAAGTGTGTGTGTGTGTGTGTGCATGTTTATTTTATCCGTCTGAAGTTCCCAGGACGTGCAAAGCTGTCAATTTTACCAATGGTGCATGAGTCGGGATGAGGGAAGATGGCACTGAACAGGATATGGAGAGAGAGAGCACAGATGGGCACAAATCAGACACGGCTGATGTTCTTTAAAGAGATCGCTTGGATTATTTATTTATTTATTTTTTTTTGTGAAGTTATTGTCAGTAATAGTTATCCTAACTGTAGAAGAAAGCTGTCACAGCGTAATATTTGAAGCAAAGGTTAATATGGTTTTCAGGCCAGAACTAGCCATAGTTAAGCTCGCCACTGGAGTTTGAGGTGATCCCTGCTTTGGTACTGAAACTCGTTCATCCACAGCAGAGCAGAGCACGAAAGAAGCAAGCAGATCCAGGTTATTTTAAAGATGCAAAGCTGCAAGTCCTATCAAGCTAAAATAATGTGTTTATCTTGTGGTTAAAAAACAAAGAAAAGAAAAAAAACACCAACAGACGTAAACCTGCAAGTGGCACAGAAACGAAGGGAATCAGCAGCAGAGAGAAGCGTGTGATAAGAGATACTGTAACGCAGTGAGCAGTGAGCCTGCAACAAATCTCTGCTTCCACACTGACTGCTTGCTTTCTGCTCAGTTGTGCGCTGTGGTCAAAGTTCAGCAAATTTCAGCTTTGACCACAGCTCAGCGCCGGCTCCGTCAAGTTGGACGCAGCTCCACGGCGATGTGGGCGCAGAGCAAATCTGTTGTGTGCAACACAAATGAAAGACTTCCAGAATGTTCCGCTTTGACAGATAGTCAGAGGAGAAATCCTATTTTAGCTGGTTATTTAGCTGATATCTCAAGATATAAACATTTTCAGCTTGAGTCGATTTAAATTGTTATAAGCAGCTAACATTGAGGCAAATGTCTGTGTTGCTTTTAGCTGTCCTGCTTGCTTTTCAACAAACTGACTGTTGTGTCATTTCTACTAGAGGTGAGGAAGCTGCTAGTGATAGCTGCTGTGACTTTTTAGCAAAAATGTGTTATATTCTCCATGAAATCTTTGTCATGCTGAGATATTTTCTCTCTTTAAAACAAACTAATCCAAAAATAAAGATGCACTATTTTGCCCTTTTCTTGTCAATTGCAAATGCCTGTTGATCTGCTAATTCTCATTTTGGCTATTTTTTTTTTTTTTTTCAACTAAAGACAAGACAGAAAAGTTCTGCAGTTTTGAAACCAACAAAAAGGAGGTATTATTCTCATCTTATGCCCCTAACCTTTAGCTGATTAATATAAGACTCAAAAAGGTGTGTTAAAGTATGTGCTGTTGGTCGGTGTGCTAAGCAACCCCAAAATAGTCAAAGATTGTAGTTTTGATGCGAACTGAACAGAAAAAAAGTTGAAAATTTTCAGCGTTCGACACACTGATCACACAAAATGTTCTGATTTTGATCCCAGCTTGATTAGTTGGTGCATTTTTTTAATTAAATGCAATAAACAACGGCAAAACTCCAGCATAGATTAGAGGCAAGGGGATCGCCAGTTGGAATAAAAAGGCACAGAAAAGCTGAAAAGCAGCTGAAATGCTTAGAAACACTCCACAGCATTAAACACTTTCACCTGCTGAATAAACAAATCACGAGTCTAACAACCTGGAGAGATGCCAGTCACTCGTGCCAAAACTCAAATGTGTCCTAAGCGAGTCAGCCTATTCATTATGCCACAAAAGGTCAGCAATTTGTTCAACTCAATAAAAATGTTAATAAACCTAAGAGCTCGCAAGAAACTGCGCTCACAGGCCTCTGGTCGGCCATCAAAAAAATCATGGATATGTGACTGTGAATGTTTGTGCATCTGTTTGAGCGCAGTGCCGCCGCTGCAGCATTACACAGGTCAAAGGTTGTAGTGCTGCAGCTATCTGACTGGAAATAGAGCTGTGGCCTGGTCATAATCCTGGTCAAACTCCACCAACAGAGCAGATATAAACACACACAAGCATCAATCTGCCACTAGCACAAGTCAGTAGAGTGAGTTGATAAGTGCCACCTCTGACTCAAACTCTCATCAATCCCTGCTATAAAAAAAAAAAAAACAAGACAGTTTCATAATTATTTATGAAATCTTTTACAGGAAAAAGAAAAGATGATTGCTGTGGATGGAAGTCTGGAAGTGGGTGGGGGTGGGTCATTGCTAAGCAACCAGTCATTATCCTCCATAGTGGAGCGAGGTGACCGGCCATCCGTCTAAACTCCAGCGGCTCGCCTGGCTTCTGTAAACCCCCCACCGCCGCCGCCTCCCTTCTTCACTCTGCCACTCTCTCTCTCCCTCTTCCTCGTTCCCTTCAGCCGTCTCCCCGTCCGAATACAAACAGAGATAAAGAACGCTGCAATCGCTCTTGACACACAAATAGGTTAACACAATAAAGCCGGCTTTGCTTGGCTCACTCGAGGGAGGAAAGCAATTCCAGCAGCAGGCAGGAGGTAATAAAACAGGGCTGGGAGTGTGTGTGTGTGTGCGTGCGCGTGCATGTGTGTGTCCATACATGTCCTCATGTCAACATTTCTATGTTTTTGTGTGAGAGTGGAAACAGGCACACTGAAGCTCCTTGCCCCGGAGGCCTAATATCCCATGGATTTTCAACCCTATCCCGATACAAACAATAACACGGGAGAAAATGACGGAAATTCCAGAATGCTCTTCCATTTAGAAAGAGAAAATGGTGCTTTTATATTAACAATATATCCGACCCGCTTGAACCTTATGCATACGCATGAATATATCCCTATGGGTCACATGCCCGCTCTGTTGTAAATGGTCTCCAGCATGGTTAAAATTCATAAAAAGAATGAGTTTTATCTGTGCATGCCTTGCTTTACTTTCCCTCATGCGGCTGCCAAGCCCGGCAATAAATGATAAAAATCTCCAGAGTTTTATTAAATCGTCCCACATTCACAATGAAATCGGGAGAGGAGCAAAAAAAATAATAATAAAAAAATAAAAAAATATGGCGAGGTGGCTTTTGCAATTACAGCTCCGGACCAGACAACATTGTTTTCTCCAGTCAGTGGAAATTTCATTACCTTACAGCAATGGCCACACAATTGGGTAATAGCCTCTTTTTGTCACAGACACAAACTGTCTGCGGGAGGTGTGACACCCCATAAGCGTTATCCATTTGCAACAAAATGCATCGAGCTGTCGCGGTCCAGATACTGGTCAGCATAATGCGCCCCGTTACTCAGCAATACGCAGGAAGTGTTAGACTAAAGCAGTGGTCAAAGGATGGTTCCTGAAACGACGGTGGTGTAATGAATAGCATCAAACCTTGACGCATCCGTGCAGCAGAAAGCTCTGTCCTGAGGCGCTGAATGTGGAGCTGGTCAATAATTACAGAAAGGGTTGGTACATTTACCTGCAGGAGGGCTGAAGTATTAAGAAACCCCAATTAATACATCACATTTTAATTAAACAGTTTTTCCCCACATCTACCAGCAGAAAAAAAAAAAAAAAAGAATCAGATGGAAAACTGACTTGACAAAAGCAAAGGAGAGTTGAACGTTATCGATCAGTCTTAGATCTTTTATTGTGTAAACACTGATGACCACAAAGCAAGGAACTAGAAACTAAACATTACACTGAGACATGCGACTAATTGATGTGCAAGTTAAAGTTCAGTCTTTGTCAGCTTGGATGATATAACAACTCGGCCTGTTACACCATCGTCCACGTTCTGTAAAGTCCTTGAGTATCTAAACATTTATGGCACTGATGAGCAGAAAATGTACAAATTGACGACCATTTCATTCAATTTTCCTCACAGATTACAAAACATAATATATGTCAGACTTTCTGAAAACAAATGATCCACATGATGTGTTTGTGAAAGCCCCAGACTTAAGACCATCTGATCTCCTGTCAGCAACAGCAGCTGAAAACAGAGTTGGTTTGGGGCGTCATTTATTAAGACCACCAAACAATATTCACAGTGCACTTGATTTCACTCAAAGGTAGAAGTTTGCAAATATATATGATTTTACATGTGAGAAAAGCAGGGGGATTTGTTAGCAGAAGCTAGCTGCTTTTAGCAATATGATGCAATGACAGCCTATTTTTATTCCCATTTGTATGGGTTTGTACACTGAAGGAACATGCTAACAAATAGTGGTGAAAGAGATCTTAGTATTTCACTGGTTTAATGAGACACAAACCGAAGGATTAATAAATAGCTTATTCATACAACTTTCTCTTTGTTTTATGTGTGTGGAGGCCATATTGGATGCTACACTCTGGGCTGTTTGGCAAACCCCGACTTTTCCCATCAGAATTTTGACTTCAGGGGTTATTCTTATTGGATCCGAAACTTGGAAGATCTGACTTCCGATTCCAAATAGAATACTTTATATGACCAACAATGTTCAGAAAAATTAGTCAGAAATGGCATTTATGGAGTAAGGTGGAAATAACGAGGAGCACAGACCTATGCAGCACACTGACCCCAAATTTGTTCAATTTAAAAGGTCAATATCTTTTACATTTTTTGATTTGTTTAGATTTTTTGAAATCATGCTGTTAAAAAACAAACAAAAAACATAGACTCTGGTTTTCAAAATATTATATTGGTTTTTGGACTTGATGATCAATGCCAATGCAGTTTTCTTGTCTGATTCAGAGAGGGGTTTGTGCTGAGGTGACACTGATATATCAACCAAATAACAAAGTACTGAGGTCAAAGAATCGCTAGCACCAAACTAGCACCAGATAATGTAGGAAAAACATCAGAGATCTTCAAGCCACCATGTGGACAATAACTGTGATGAAGAAACAGTAATATTTAATCATTAACTCATCTTTAAGTAGCAAACTCATTAAGAAGGCAGTTGAGCAAAAGTGTCCATTATTTTTCTTTGTTTTTACCAGTTTCCGTCCTTCAACCAGGTAATAAGACAGCAGCAATGTGAAATGGTGGCCATTGTCGACAGGGAATAAATTACCAAAGCATGAAGAGAAAACATCTTATCTGGCTGATGTATTTCCTGCTTCTGCAGAAAGCTACAAAGCCCAAGGGAGCGCAGTCAACCAAAATGCAGAGAGATGGAGATTAGCATGATGTGCAGTTCCTTGTTCCATTAAAGTTTGATCTTCCTCAATAGCCGAGGAGAATCAGATATCTCCCATTCAAGATTAAAGTACGCCAGCATAGAGGGGGGAAGATTAATCAGAGGCCTGTGTGAGATAAAAACAGCCTTGCTTCTGGCATGGAAAACAGTAGCAATAAAGAGTTCAGCTGATAATGTGAAACATGGTGAGCCACAATAGCAAATCAAACAGCATGTGCGGGCCTCCAAAAAACAAATCAAAGCACAGACTAACACCACAGTGCAGCGGCTGGAGGAGTGCAGCAGGGGCTGATCTGATTGCAGCCCAGGCCTTCATTTTATTACTGGTTAAGGTTGAAGAGGGCAAGCTGTGGATTTTTTTTCCCATGTTGCTCTGTCGCCAGCCTCTCATTCCCTCTCCTCCTCTTCTCCTTGAGATCAATGGCGCTGGGGTGATTTCACAGCAGCCTGCATTGTCACCCAGAACAAATCAATGTGACCATGAGGAAGGCAAGAGCGGCATTGTTTTTAAGGGGAGCAAATTCGCTGTTGGAGAGCTTGTCAGATTTGCTTTATTCTCTCTCTTCCCCCCAAGAAGTCTTTGGAAGAAGCAAGCATAGCCTCACTTTTCAGGCTGAGTTATGGAACAAACTATAAACTGCACGGTAGTCACGGCAGTGTACTCATTAACCACACACACAAAAAAAGAGAAAACGTCTGCTGGCTGTATTTCATATCTGCGAGGGCACCCTTGAGGAAGAAAAATGGACAAGCGGGCCCTAACCTTACCAAATGAAAGGCTATACATTAACCTCGGAGTCTGGTGAGATGTGACTCCATTCAGGTTTACAGGGGAGGAATGCTGCTGTCTGTCATGCGCTAACTGGCTGCAGATAACCCTCCTGAGGATCAGCCAAGGTCTCATGAGCAGAGTATTGGTCAGCTAATCCCTGGAGATTGGTCAAAACAACAGGAAATCAGACTCCCAATGGGCACACAATGGATAACGTATGATCCTCTGGAAAAATAGTCGTACTTCTTATACTTTCCAACATTTGGTATTGTTACAGTCACAAACATAAATGTATATTTTCATATAGTTCTTGTGTGCAACTGAACTGTAGCATAGCATTAGAGAGCAAGTAGCAACACAAAGAAAAGCCTGGGACAAAGTTGTGTCGAAGTTTAAAGCAGGGTTAGGTTATAAAACAGTATATCTGACAGAGCATTGTTCAATTTATCATCTGAAAATGGAATCGGTGTGGCAGAACAGCAAACCTTACAAGAAATGCCTCTGCACCTGAACTGATAGTCTGGACAGCCAAGAGGCCCGTGCCAACTGGTCAAACGGGTGGAGCTAAATTCAAGAAAATCCAGGATTAAAATATGGTTGAGAGGAAAACTCAATAAAATACATTTACATTAGTGATTGTAAAGTGAAAAATGTATAAGAAAAAAAAAGTTCAAGGGGTGTCGGTACTTTTGTAAGACTTTCTATACAACGTTCCAGACAATCAGGAGAGCATCTAGGAACATCTGAGGTGAGTATTTAAATGTTAGTGCCAAAGGTTCTTTTTCTGAAACAAGATGTTTCAATGTCTTTGTCCACTCAGTCACACACAAGTCATCATGATTGTAACCCAGTTTTATGGTACGTCTGTGATGGTTTGTATTCAGCATTGTTGATAAAAAGTCTAAGGTAACCGGTTCTCTTCATGCCCACTTTGCCCCGTTCAGAACCAGAAGTTTTATCTGACGGCTAAGAACAGCCCATATGACTCAGTGCAGTTAGAGACAGTGAGGAACAAAAGTTTAGTGCTAAATAATTTGCATTATAGTGCAAAAAAAAAAGCAGCATTTACTACTACCTGCAACAACCTAATGGCATTTAAAAAATACATAGATCAAGCTGGAGACCAAACGTCTTTTTCACTTGTGTTCATTCACACCGACACTCTGAAAGTCATGGTTTCTTCTCAGCAGTCCCTTGCATGTGATGCTTCTGTTTTATGCTCTGTTGCCACATCCCAGGCACTAATGTGCAACGGTATCAAATCGTGCAAAATTGAAATGCACAAAAAAGGGCATGTCTCTTTTTGTTTGGCTGCATGATAAAAAAAAAACAAGGATTGTAGACGTTTGATATGAAACGCTTTGATCAGATGGCTAATGAGGCACTGTTGACATTGCTTTGAGTGAAACATCTTGTTTGTTCTTTTGAGCGGTGTTTATATTTTACAGGTAAGAAACAATCTGCTGGCCTATGAAATCAACTTACATAAGAGCAAACTATTTACTTTCATGTACAGAAGAAACATAATCGTAGAAAGTACGATTTTCTACAAAAAAAAAAACAAAATCCATGCAAAGATAGACAATGTAAGACTGGACATAAGGTAGATCTTGAGTCTCTCCAGCTCTCAGACACACACACACACACACACACACACGTCTGCATCCACCATTCCAGTCATCGTAAGTGCCAAAATGAGTTTTACTGCCTCTGGGAAGGTGTTGAGACAATCAAACCATGCAGGGATTAAAAAAGATTAATACACAGCACAGGAAATTAAACTTCAGCAACTTTAACGATATTCATGAGAGCAGCTCACTTATTCCCATCAGGCAGGCACTTTTAATAAGCAAAGAATACGGTAAGGAGCCCAAAAGCTATCAATCAATCAGAGCGATATGCAATTTGAGTTGCTAGAATTGATAAAATGCCAGGCTTCTCTTAGCGTATTGCTTTTTGTTAATGCATTGCGTAAAATATACATCTCGGCCTTCCAGCTGTTGGCAAATTTAATGAGTACAACAGATTGGACTTTACATAAGCACTCTGGGTATTCTCAGTTCTGTCAGTAAGTAAAGGAATGCTGTAGATCTCAGAATTTAGATTGTTAAAAGTAAAATAATTTTACTTTTAGCCAGGAGGTTTCTAAATGGAGGTCGCCGGTTCTATCTGTATTTTTGGTATGACACCCCAAATCAAAAGGACAAAGTAAAGAAATTAATAAAAATTTGGCTGTGAGTCAGTTTACCTATTTGCTACTTTCTACCCCGTTTTATTTTAAAATGTTAACATTTCTCCCCCGTCTTGTTCAGTTTTGCACCACTAGACCAGTTTGTATCCATGTACAAGAACTATTATGTTTGGAATTATTTCCATGAACTATGAAAATGAATGCTCATAAAAATGATACAATCTGACATATGATTTTATGTAGTTGTATACATTGCTGTATTAAAAATTTTGTAGCACCTACTTTTAATTTACCTTTGGTCATTATCCCCTTGTGGGCTAAATCTGAGTCAGTCACTCCTTCACCAACTCTATCTGTCCATTTTCTACCTGTCAACAAACCGTTATGCACCCTTTTACTCCAGCCATGCTGTATTTGTTAACTTTTTTAATTCTAGTTCAGTATTTCACAAATTATAGAGATGATAATAAAACTGGTCAGCTATTATTTTGTAATAACTATGTATTTGATCGTATCACCATTTCTATTAGTGTTGATTGCCGTTTGAGCCAACTAAGAAATATGACAGGTTACGACCTCTCACCAAACAAAAACAACACAAAGCGACCTAATGCTGGTAGTTGATGTTTAGAGGGAGTCATGAAACCCAGATTTACTAGCAGAAACTTTAAGTAGAATATAGAAAACCAGTTTAAATCGTTGGTTGTCAAAGTAGTACAAAAGATGCAAACTGGTGCCAGTTCAGATACCAAACCTTCTGAAGCAGATGTCTTCTTTTTTAGCATATTAAAAAGTCAATATGAAACAAATTAAATGGAAAGTACTCGTGAAAAACACCTGGGAGAAAAGAAGAAAGCGTTTTATGCATAATATATTGTCTGGCAATAGGGTGGCCAACAGAGTGGCGCAAATTTGTAGGGGTGGACACGGTTCCCCACGGGTTCCCCTCTGATGGGGCCACTGGTTTTAACGTATTAAAAGTACCAATCATCCTCCTTTTTAATGAATAAAGAAAGCTACAAAATGAGGAACGCTTTGGAGATATGAAGGTCCAAAAAGGAGATCTAACAGTAAGCCAAAAGACAAAGAGGCAGAAAAAAAAACAACAACTCCAAACTCCGAAAAGATAACTCAGTGACCCAGATATTGAAGCTTACCCCCCCATGCCATTCCATTCTCCCATGCTTTTGTCCAACCATCATGTTGAGTTAAGGCAAGCATTATGCTGGGGAGACTATTTGTTTAGGTGAGGAGCAGCCACAGAGCTAATATGAGCACAATTTGCTCAGCAGGTCATAGGCGCGGAGTGGAGGAAGTAAATGAGGCAGTTCTGTCCCCCCGGGTGCAGCTCCTGTCTCATACATCACTGGATGTTTTATTCAATACAGCCAGGAAGGACTCGATGGCAGGTGCCCTGACTGTGGGGGCGCCGGCCGTCCCTGCTGCTGGTGG
This sequence comes from Poecilia latipinna, assembly GCF_001443285.1. Classification (NCBI taxonomy): domain Eukaryota; kingdom Metazoa; phylum Chordata; class Actinopteri; order Cyprinodontiformes; family Poeciliidae; genus Poecilia; species Poecilia latipinna. Next base: position 160,654 of record NW_015112720.1, read on the forward strand.
TGGAGGAAGATGAGGAGGAGGAGTAAGAGGAGGAGGGGGCCTCTCCATATTACATTCAGTCAGCCGGCCCAATCTGCAGGGCTGCGAGACAGAGCATGACTGGAGCCAGCGAGAGGAAGATCAATTTGGAAGGATGCTTGTACAGTCTAATGATAAAACACACTTGGTGCAGCTTTTTTTTTTTTTTTTTTTTTCCACTGCTCAGTCAGCATAATGTGAAGCTCGTCTCTTTGCAGCGTGAGCAATGAGGCTAAATATTGCAAAGCAACCTCAGCAAGCCGGCGAGGCTCAAAGTTCAGACTCTGACTTTTATTAACTCGCATTTATATTCGAGGAAAGGCGTGAATTTCAGATGCACCTACAATAAGCAGCCCGAGCAGAGGAGGGGAGGCGTCTGCAGGGATGGAGGGTCTCGCTGCAGACACTGAGAGCGTTAAGTGAAAAAGTTTTACACACGGTTCTCTGAGCATTTTATGAATACCCCCGACACAAGCCCCTCCGACACAATTACATGTAAGGGATGATATATGAGTGGGAAAATGTCTAATTGCACCAGACTGTACAGCAGTGACGCACGGGGGCGTATAGACAGATGAAAAATTCGCACCTTTTGCTCTGAGCCGCAATCTCTCCCTTTCTCCCTCTCTCTCTCTCTTTCCCAGCGCCACCGGTGCCCGCGGTGCACTGCCCTCCACAACACGCTTAATTGCTACCCTTACTTGAAAAAAAAAAGCCCCAATATTAAAACATCAAAGCAGTTCCTAAAGCTATTCGGCTCTCTCTAACAACGCTGCGTTTATTGTGGGTCACGTATGGAAACAAAGGCTTTAAATCAGAGACATCCGTGTGTTGCGATCCTTTATCGTAAAAGAATTCATCTAGGCAGGAAAAAAACAACATTCAGACAAGGAGAGAGAGAAAAAAAAAAGCTAAATATACCTACCATAAATTGTTCCTTATCGCAGACTAGAACTCCATGCAATCGTTAAGCAATCTGCCTCATTCTTCTTTGGGCCAAATTAAAAAGGATTCATTCCGCTTCCCCCCAGAAATCCAGCTGCTGCTGCTCCTCTGCAAAGATTCAATGCTGATTAAGTTTATCCTCGTCTTCCAGTGGTATGCAAAAATTAAAGATTCCACAATCTCGCCTTGAGCATGCAAAGTTAATAAGCTTCGCCCCCCTTTTTTTTTTTTCCTCCTCCCTTTTATTAGCTCGACTCGGCTGCCGATAGAATGTGGAGGTTAAGAGCGCAGGTCGGCGGAGTCTCTCAGAAGCGTCCTCGGAAGGATTGCGCACCGAGAAGCGCTTCTCGTTTTTCAGCGCTTAACCTCTGAAAGCAAAGTGAAAAGAAACACTCGCTCTTTTCTGTCGCTTGAGAATACTTCCAAACAATGAAAAACTGGACTGTTTTACGCAGTATTCCAAAAAAAATAAAAAATAATAAAAATCCAGCGTTGTTATTACGCATGGGTCCGTCTCCTTCTTATGAGCAATTTTTAAAAAAAAAAATATAGATTGCAAAAGTAAATGTTTAGGAATATGATTCAGGCAATTATTGTGTTGATATACCCTGAACGAAATCCAGGCAGGGCCAAAAGCAGCAGCCTGGAATATCCTAAACTGATGCAAAAAAGAAAAAAAAAATCCCGGCGATCAGGCTCTGCTCCGTCCGTCACTTTCTCTGAGGGGGTCGGCAGGTTTCTCTCTCTTGGATGCGTTTCCTCCGGATTCAGACGCAGATTTCCACATGCGGTCTTGGAACAACCTCAGTGGCGAAACTCAACCAGCCTCTCTTTGGCGTTTAAACCAAATATAGAAACTGCTCCGTCTGAATAAAGAGCTAGCTGCTTGAGGCAGCTCCGGGGACGCGGTCCTGCCCTTCTGCCGAACCGCCGCGACTGACAATAACCCGGAACGCTGCAGACTGTCAGGCTGTTCAGACCGCCCACCGACCAATCACATAGCTCGGGGAATAGACACATTCCCACGGGCTGGCCAATCACCGGTAATTGAAGGCTGTTACCATAGAGACGCTCCGGCGTCTTAGCGTCTGAAACCACGTTGTTTATATACGCGGAAGATAACAAAAAAGGAGAAGGATTTGACATAAATTGCAGTGGCAGGACGGAGATGGGGATCTTTGATCAACTTATTTTAAGCAAAGCAACGTTTCTGTTCTTATTTAGCTTTCCGGTTGAGGGCTGAAGGCAGCATCCTCTAATGGGACGAACAGAACCCGGCAGGGACCCAAGAGAGTCCGGCAGGCTGTTCTGCTTCGTGGCTGGTCTGTAGGGAGAAATAAAGGTCCTGATGAGATCGGAATGAGATGAGATGTGATTTCTTTCAGCCTAATGGAAGTACTGTTTATGAATTAGTGACTTTAGAGTGTCATTAACAGGTTGAAGTCTCATAATTTAACACTTTAAACATATTTTTAGTGAGAAGTTTATTAAAAGAGGCCATAATAATGACTCTAAAAATTCCATAGGTTTGTGTTATAAATTGAAGCCAGGATGAGTCATTTGAACACTTTTTCCACCTTTAATATGACACACTATGTCTTTGTGAAAACAAACAAACAAAAAAAAAGATAAGATTAAAAATTTGCAAGCTCCAGTGCAAGGTAATGCCTTGTTGACGCTTTTGGTTTGCAGAGAAGTGACATGGGATGGAAAGAATCTTCTTTATACAAAGGCGACAATCAGGAGAGGGGAGGCAAATACAAATCTACCACATCGCAGCCCAGTGAAACAGTGTTCATCAGTTTGAGAAAATATGGGATAGCAGTGACATTACAACAGCCAGATGTTTCTCCAAAACCGACAAAAAGGCAAGACCTTTTCAACAAATAGAGATCAACTGCTACATGTGTAAATATTTCTGGACCATAAATTTTGTATTAGAATCTGCTATGATCTGATGAAACATTGATATTAAAATTAGCATTGACCAGTTGTGGCACAGATAAGTTTAAAGCACAACACTGAAAAAACAACAACATTTTGCTCATATGTTCTGATATATGTTCATATGTTCCAAAAATCTGGTAGCATCCAGATTTTTGGATCAACTTTCTTCCAGTAAAACTTTTTTCTTTTTTCCCCCGGTAGTTTAAATGCTGCATAATTCAAACGCTGATGCACAAAATACCAGCATTAGTGTTGTCATTATTCTATGTATTTTCAAGTTTTTTTGTGTTGTTTACTTTAATTTTCAAGTTCATGGTACTGCATCCAAGCATCGTTTTCTCTGTTGTTGTTTTTTATTTTATTTTTTTACTGACATCAGCTCCAGTAGTTGTTTCATCTAGCTACATCTAGCTTTTAGTGCCACAATAGTGCTACATAAGGATGTTGTTTTATAGCCTAAACCTGCTTTAAACCTCTCCATAACTTTATCCCTGCCCTGTCTGCTGTGTTCCTTGTTCTTAATGATGCCAAATGTTCACTAATGTTCCCTAACAAATCTCTGAGACCTTCACAGAAAAAAAATTGATTTATACTGAGATTATGTTACACACGGAGGCAACTTTTGAAGGAAATACAGATGCGGCGTTGAATTATCCTTAAAGTTCTCAATTATGCACAATTCTGTGTTAGACTATCACATAATCTAAGCAAAATAAAATGAACTGATTATAATGTGGCACAATGTGAAAAGGTTTTGTGGGTATTAATACAGGTCACCTTGCATAAGGAACATGAAACTTTGCAAAGTGCCTGTTTTTGGCTAAATGTCAGTAGAGCAGCAAGGAAGTGAGCAGAGCACCTTGACCGTGGCTCTGCGTTTGTTCCTCGTCTTGGTGGCTGTGGCCTGTGCACACAGACCCTGGGACTCACAAAGCCGGTACAAGCAATCACACATCATGGACTCTCATAATAAGCTGACGCTGGGAAGTGGGTGATGCAGCACTCAGCTTATGCCAGTGCTGATAAGAGCCTGAAAGTATTACCTCGGTCTGGCAGCCCGCTCCAAGAAATCCATCCTGAGCCAGGTCATCAATTCTGCCCTATCTGATTGCTCACCAATCCCTGGCAGCTCGATGTCGTCGTCCTGGCTCCTGCCTTTGAAATTTTCTCTATGACTTGCACTTTCATGCTAGTCCTTTCACAAAAAGAAACAACCACATGCTCTGTGCACGCATAGGTCTTTCATGAGGTCTTGCACCCACATGAGAAATCGCACAAACGGCTGAACGTATGCTCCAGAAGAGAGAAAGTTTCCAGAACAATGGATCGCCTTGCTCAGTAGATCCCTTAAATGTATTAGCTTCAATTACTCTTCCTCTCTGCTGCCTTGGTGCACTTACACATCATGCACTAAAGCCTGTGGAGTTCACCCACATCACCTGCGCTGCACGGCTGCAGCGTCGATCAAACAGATGAACAAATAATTGAAAAATACTAAACTGGAGCTGTGCCGTTCACCACCGAGGCAGCGGCGCAGGCAAATAAGTCGTTTGATTAGCTGATAAGCAGATGACTCAACAAACATTCAAGGCATGTTTACCGTGGTTTGATTAGAGCACGCCCAATATGCAGAAGATTGGACTCAAATATGCTGTGAAAACACTCAGCTGTTCCAATCCCCAAGGCAGCATGAGGGCACATAAAAACAATGAATTATTTATGGGGGAGACTAGTGAAATATCACAGTGGATAATTTTCTGTGGGCTATATTAAATGTAGTCTTCAGAATAATATGTATGTGTCTCTGCATTTCTCAGAAATCATTCCCTCTGACAGACTGCAAAGCCGGATGAATGGAAATAAAATCATGTTTAGATATTTCCCTGCCAGGAAAAACCTATAACTGTTTCACTAAAACACCAAAGGAAAAGCTCATTTACATACTAATTGCGTCTCCTTCTTTCCCAGTAAATATGATCAAAGGATATTCGCTTTGTCTCTGTTTTAGACATTAGCTCTGGCTCAAACTGAAAAGTCTCAATTAAGCCAAGCATTTTGCATGCCTCGTTGGAAAGCGGGTTCACGGTACCAGTAAATTCAGGTTCAGCCTCACCAAAAAAATAAATAAATAAATCACCACGTGGTATTTCTCTGAACTGAGCATCTCATAAATAAAAGCTCCAGCCACAAACATTAGTGTCTGTCTTAGAGCTGAAAGCCTTACGCTGATACAATTTGTTCCTGAAAGTGAACTCAGTTTAATTGAGCAAAGTTGAAGATTCCACAAACAGCAAAGCAACAGCGAGAGAGAAAGAGAGAGAGAGGGGAAGGAAATCGATGGCAACAGAGGCATGGAAAAAAGAGATAGCATTGATTTATCTGCCATTGATTCATGAGGATCGCTGCATTGTGCCCTGCGGGTGAAATGCACGCTGTCTGCCAACTGATGGGGATGAATCTGAAATGGTGTCAAGTGGTTAGAGGACACAGAGGTGGAGGATGAGATCGGCAGGGACTAGACGAGGGTGACTGGGAAGGGAGTGAGCGGGGCGGGCCAAAAAAAGACAAGAAGCATCAACTGAAAGAGAGGAGTAGTAAAAAGGCTCGAGAAGAGAAAGTGATGTTGAGTAAGGATGACACCAGGCTATGCAAAGTTGACTGGAATCAAATTCAGAACAATGTCTGAAACTGAAAAACAAAAAAATCCAACTTAGACTCCTCCAAACGTTTGTTGAGCTTCACAGAGACAACCTTGACAATGTCTTGCGATACCCATACCTCTCGATTCTTTAGAAACTGTGTCAACAGACAAAAACCTCAAAATTCAATCTGTGATTTTACATCATAAACAACTGCAAACTGTGAAAAGGATGCAGGATTTTACAAAGAAAATAAAAAATATATAAAAACAAAGTGTGATTTGTGTGATTACAAAACAAAACTTGAAACACAAAGCACTCCGTTTCCTTTACTGTGATATTTCTAAAGAAATCAAAGTAAAACCAACTTTATTTAGAATCCCCTAGTTAGTAAGGAGAGTCCGCCTGTGTGTATATATCCAGCTGAAGGCCTCAGAAGTTTGGACATAAGTGAAGACCAAGGAACAAAGGAGTAAGATACAAAGATGTGAAGATGTTTAAAGCAGGGTTAGGTCATACTGTACAATAATGCATCTCTGAGAACAAAGCAACTCCAAGCCCACCAGGACAGAATCCACAGCTCAGATGGAAACAAGATAAATGCATGCAACACATCTTGCCTTTACAGAAGTGAAAGAAGAAAGCCAGTGCTGAAAGAAAACATCTTGTTTGCAGTTTGTTGCAATCCATGTAGGAGGGAAGGCAAACATTTGGAAGAAGTTCCTCTGATCCAATGAGTCCTGGTGACACGGTGTTAACGCTGTTGCTTTGCAGTAAGAACGTTCTGAGTTGAAATCCTGTTCTCCCTCATGCATGAGTGGTTCAGGCAGATTTTCAATTGTGTGGCGCATTTTTTGATTTCTTTTTTTTAATTGAACATTTAAATTACTGTCATGGCACTAAAATCAGAAATGCAGCTCTAAATAATAAAACTGATCCCAAGAAGATACTCTGGTTGGATGAATGATTGAACATAAACGCTGACAAAATGTTTACACCGAAATGTTCAAAGACTTGTAAAGACAGCTACAAATAAATTCTGAGGCCAAATTTGTTCTTACAATTATATTATTAATGCACTTTCTACATAGATTTTTCTTCTGCTACCATTTGATTTGCAGAACATGTTTAAAATATAAACTTCAGTGAAAAGAGATTTTCTGAAAATTTGAGTTCCTTCAAGATATCTGGCATTTGAAGGCATAACCCTGGCTTTATAGGCTGCAAATTAGTTCACCTCCCAGTAGGAGATTTACTTGAACGTGGGACATGGTTCAGTCAAAGTACAAAGACATGGTTCAGTCAAAGTCCACAATGAAATTGGAGATCTGTGGAAAGATTTAAAATATGTTTGCAGATGCTCCCAATCCAATCGAATGAAGTTTGAAATATTTGGAAAAGAAGGATAAACAATTACGTTTAACTCACCCCAAAAATTGTGCAGCTGTAACTGGAAGGAAAGGTGATTCTGCAGCTCTCTGAGGTTTATCTAATACACCCGTTACATAAATCCCAACAACACAGATGTAGATGTAAAGTGATAAAATGTGTAGAAAGTTCAAGGTAAACGAATGACGCAGGTGTATAAAAGTCATCGCCTTTCATATCTTCAACTCCTGCATTAAAAGAGGTTCAGGTTTGGGAGGTTTTGACCTCTGCCACACCTGGGCTTGTTAAACCTGACCATGGATCCTCCTCTTCCACATAAAAACTCAAAAACACAAAGGAGCAGCAGGGACCTAAGCTGTTTGAGTTTGCTTCACCTAACTACGACGATTTGGTAAGTGGAAAGCTTTGAAGCAGCGGTTCTTGCATCTAGCTGTCACTACTGTGTGAGAAAATAAAACCGTTCTTAACACCTTTCATGTTGTTTGTCAGCACCTTTGCGGTACCTGCAGCTCCCAGTAGAATATATATATAAAAAAAAAAACAGACACATTTACCAGTTTCCTTGTATTATCAGGTAATACAAAATATGCAGGAAAATACAAATATGTAAGATCAATGCTGCATTTTTCTTTTAATAAAACGGAACAAGGAAGATGTCAGCGTTTGTGCAAAATCTGAACTTTAACATATTAACTTAACTGATACTGCTGATGAGACATCATCTTAAGACGTGCTTAAACAAACGCCATCTCACGCTGAGAGTATTTACACAGCCTTCCTTTGAAAAGCAGCTGGTTTAGGCAGGGCTGTCAGGAACACAGCAATTGCTTCTGTTGTAAGAGTGCTTCACGGGATGGATCTGCTCTTGCTCTTCACGTGTCAATATCATGTTGGTGTTGGTGTCTCAGATTGCTAAAAGTTTAATACGTTTTTTTGTTAAATCTTCTAAAAGAAAAGGACCTAAAGGAAAAAAACAACAACAACAACAACAAAAAAACAGCCAAGTAATTACATGGGATGAGACCTGTAAGTCTAATATTTTATAAATATAGAACATCATTTAGCAGTATGTATTGTAACTCAGATCATTTGTAAGATTCTCTTAGAATATTTCTTACTTCTTAAGTTTCTCACTGCCTTTCTATTTTGCATAATATTATAATAAGTCTCACTGACTATAATAACCACAGTCAAAAGGCTTGAACATATTGAGTTAGTCCAGTTTTGAATCTGACACTGAAGCACACTATTGAACCCACCGTGGACTTTTGACAGGAAAAATAAAACAGGTGATACATCAAATGTTTCACCATTGGGCAGCTAAAATATGATCTGCACTTGTCCAAAGGGACACAACCCTCCATTTCAGACAAGACGGTTTAATTTGTTAAGCAGTAACGTCCATTATAGCTGCAGATGAGTTGAGTCACCTGTCAGCTTAGAAAAGACAACTATTTTAGATGAATTATGCCAGTTTTGTTAAATCAAGCACTCTCTAGGTGTTTGGGTTACTGCCTGAGGATCAAATTGGGTGAGTCAGATGTTAATATGAGCTAATACAATAATGAAATGAAATAGTAAGAACAGGATGTTGTTTAGAGCAGTTTTAATAAGCATCTTTGGGAATCCAACTACAAATGGAGAGCATCAGTTCAGCTGCACACAAGATGTGAGGAGAATGTGCCGACAGTTTACTGATCGCATCTAATCTGAACATGAACAAAGCAGTATGTAGTCATTCACTTCACTCCTGATTGGTCAGGAGCGTTAAACAGATGCTGCAGCTGTAGAAAAGTATGGGGATAAACGGGAAAGAACACTGGCTAATAACATAAAAATTAACTCCAGGAGGATTAGAAAGGTTTTCAGATCATCATGAGAGATTCCCAACTTACCAGAACATGGTTAAGAGAGTCCTAGACAAGCACTGTACATAAACTCTTTAAATGCACAACAGTACTTAGCCCAAAGGTAGAAAAGTACAACTACACGATAAACCAAAACTGGGAATTTATTATTTCATAGGTTCAGATACGTGTGATTGTGATGGATTGAAATTTGTTTTTGTCAGATGCTGATTAGTCTGATTTGGCTGAAGCAGTGGTCAGATTCAACCAGCAGGGGGAGTCTAGCGCTTGCGATTGACGTAACACCGGAACTTCCTCCTTAGATAATAATAATCGCTGGAGCAGTACCGTGTCCGGCTATTTTATTAAAATTCTCCCATTCTTCAGATATGAGTATATACATATACACACATATATATATATATATATAGGTATATATAAACACACCTGTAGGTTGTAAATTTGTTTCTTAACTTTCAGAAAGACTGTGAGTTTTTTTGACGCTCCGAATGTTTACAAATTCCGTTGTTAGCTCCATTGTTAGCGTCGTTGCTAACATCGTTTCAACGTTGATATCATTGTGTATGTTTGTAAGCAAACTGAGATTATAATAATTGCTGGAGCAGAAGCACCGCGTCCGGCTCTTTGATTAAAATGTTCCCCTTTTTCAGGGCATTTACATGATAGTGTGTTGCTTAGGTCTTTATTAAAAATTAAAAATGTACCAGAATCACTGCTTGACAGGTTGAATAATAGAATAACGCAACATTGATAAGTATAAGTGTTATCTGTACAGCAGGGTGCAGTTTTTTTAGAAGCTAAAAAGTAATCATCTCAGCACAAAACCCTGAGGAATGCCACTGTTAATTGTGAAGGGACTGGGAATCATTGCCGACAGGACAAGTCTAGAGCTAACTAAGAACATGAGAGTCACGCTGAAGTAATAACTGTCAAATTTCATCGAAATGCCCAGTGGAGACTAACACCATGCACTGGTCAGTGAAGACATGTGCAAATGGCAGCTATAAATAGGGAGACTTTCCTGGAGAATGATTATTATGGCAGATAAATCAATGCTATGTGTGTTATGCAACTCAAAAGGTGATAAATTAACACATAAATTAACACAGAGGAACAAAAGACATGTAAATACATGCGGTTTCTGCAACAACTTCTTAGACTCTTAATGCACAAGAGCTACTCAATCAAAAGGTTTACCAAGCCAACGAACACGTTTAGGCAGAAGTATCATTTTATTATTTTAGACAACTTATTTCTTGTAAAATCTCTGATTATTTGTCAAAATTATAAAATGTAAACTTATTTCGTTTTCCATTCGTAAATAAAAGTCATCAGAAAATGCATGGGGTTTTGCTAGTCCTGTCAGAGATTACTATAAGGCCTTTTTGAATTCCTTGTGTTGCATTTTGAGTTGCTTGGGCTTGTTCTTTTCAAGTTGTGAGGTAGCTGGTTGAACACTTTTCACGTCTCTCCATCTCAGTCAGTCAGGCTCCAGTGGACAGAGGGACCATCATCCTCTGACTCGCACAGTGCTCAGCTCTGCCCAATTTTGCACCTCCGTTCACGAGTGATAGAGCACTATCAGTTCTGACAGCTCCCTAGAGCCACTGGGATTTGAGTGCTCCCTCCTTTTACCCACCCTAAACCCCAGAATCACATACAGACACACACGCTCACACACACACACACACATATACATAAACACACAGCATGTGCAAGTACACGCGCACACACACACTCTCCTTAACTGTCTGTCTATTAAAAAGAGGAGGGCTGCAAATGAATGGCTGAACAAAAGATGTCAACGTAGAGAAAGAAAAGGGAAATTATTATATTTGTAGTAGCTAAGGATGAATGTGATATATTGTCTGTGGTTTTATAATTAGTGTATAATTATATAAACGTGTATGTGTGCATAGCAAGAGTCTGTCATGGTATTCATGTTATTTTTAAGCTGTACTCACCAAGCTGCTGCTACCATCCATCCATCCATCCATCCATCCATCCATCCATCCATCCATCCATCCATCCATCCATCCATCCATCCATCCATCCATCCATCCATCCAATACGCTTATCATAGGTCTAGTAGTTGAACCAAGAGATCACAAGGTGTTCCTGAATCAAAGGGGATATGCACTCACTAGTCAGTTTATTAGATACATAGATACAACTGCATGTTAGCAAATAAGCCAATCATATGGTCAAATGGTCATATGGTAATCAATTTACTTAGATGGTGGTGAAGATTATTTGCTAAATAATTGTAATGGAGAGGAAAGGGTATTTACATGAAGGGAATGTGGTGTGTTTTTAGGTTCAAAGTTGACTGGGTAAGTACTTCAGAAACTGTTGACCTATTGGGATTTTCCCACAGAGCTATCTCTGGTTTTCAGAGAATGGTCTGAAAAAGATCAAATATCCAGACAGCAGTAATTATGTGGACTAACACTCCCTTCTGGATGTCAGAGGACAGAGATAAATGGCAGACTGGCTTGTAATGACTGAAACAGTGGCTCAAATAAACACTAGTTACAATCGAGGTATGCAGAAAACCATCTATGAACACACATGTCAAACGTTGAAGCAGGTTTGAACAAGAAGACACCCAGCCGCCTATATGTCATGAACATGAAAGCAAGGATATTCCGCCTTTTATTAACAGTAGTAGAGGACATTTTCTTGGCACACTTCAGGCATCTTTATTACAAATTGAGCTTTATAAGCCACAGCCTAGCAGAGTATTGTTTCTGACCATTTTCATTTCTGATGGTTACTTCCTACCCTTAGCCCAGCATTTCGAACTGGTTTCCTGAACATCAAATGGTGCTTTACATTAGAGACTACTGACATTCAGATCTTCTGGTCGTAAGAGCAGATGTGGGTAAAAGGGCTCATGTCGCCCCCTACATGATGCAGCCCTGGACAGTTGCCCATGTCGCCCGTATCAGAAACTGCCACTTGTATCTGGGATATCATTGTTTTTTTGTTGTTTTTTTTTTTTTCATTCCTTGCCCAGATTTAGAGCAAACTATTCTGTTCTTTCTTTTAACAAAAATAAGAGCCTCTGGGCACCAATTTTAGACATTACACAGTTTATGAATCTTTAAATCTGTTTAAATATATTGATCATAGACATTTTCTTGAAACATTGCAACCCTTTGTGAAAATGAAAAAAAAAATGTTGAAAAGGAATGCAAAATAATCAAAATGGACAATATCATTACTGTGTGTGCAGGGTAAAAGTCTGTCAGGAAGACCAAGAGCAGAACTAGTCAGAAACCACTGAGAATAATGAGATCCGAGAAAAATCTCTAAGTGAAGTCCTGAGAGCAGAACGTCTTAAATGGCGATGTACAATAATTTCAGCTCGAAGGAGAAACTGGCTGATATAAGCAGCAATTAGTAGGACGGAGAGGATGCTTTGTGAAAATTAACTAGCCCATTTCACCACGACATAATTGATGTGCAGAGTGATTTAAATTGGAGCAGCTGAAATTACTCCATAAGAAACTGGATCCGAAGGAGCTCAGAGGAATCCAGGTGTTCATTTACATGTCCGTGTGCAGCTTTGCGACTGCATGTCAGCGCTGGTTAGAAAGGTGCACCGGCAAAGGTGATCGCTGGATGTGGATTATAATAACACCTTGACCTCTGTCTAGCAGTGTTCACCCATCTTTTTCCATCTCCTCTGGCTCCACTATGCCTAACTCCCCTCTCTGATTGTTCTTGCACATCCACGTGATTCATTTCTGCCTTCCTCCACATCTGCTGCTAACCTTTGACTCTTTTCACCACTTTTTAATCCCTTTTTGTTTCACAAAAGGATCCTGACTGAATTATTTAGTATTCATATTTCCATCTTCATCATAACTCCTCACTCAACTTTAACCTCAGAAAAGCTGCCTTTCTCTTGCTTGGTGAATTATTAGCCCATCTTCTGTGAGACCTTGCCAATCTATTAATCTAACTTGCCATTTACTGTCTTTTCTCTGCAGCTCTGTTAAAGGTTGGCTGCCTCTCCTCTCACTCTATCTGTCAGTCAGTCTTTGTGTGCAAATCCCACATCTTTCTCCCCCAGACTGAATTATTCAATTTAGATGCCATTTGTTTCACAGTTGGCAACATAGACTGTGTGCACTCTCCTCCGTAGAAACTGTGGTTCTAAATGGCAACAGCACTCCGCATCTTCAGCAACTGTTAATATTCCCTGACAATGCAAACTTTCTCTTTCCTTTTTCCTTTTAGCATTAATGGTCTGTCTTTTCTATAGAATTGACTGCAATATATATACATATATAAGTCCATATAGATTTATATGGACTTATATATACATTTATACATCATATGTACATATGTATGTGCATCATGTAGTGTCTAGGGAGTTGTAGAGTTGAAGAGCAATGAGATGAAATACTCTGAGATAGATTTGCCAAGAGGAGTGTTTCAGTGAAGAGAGTCATTAAGATTTACTTAAGTCATTGTCAGGACTGAGGTGTTTATACCAATGCCTCCAATCTGTTAGTGAAGTTTTTCATTTTAATAATGCATAACTTGGCAAACAGGATAGACAGTCAGCACTGGACCTTCGTCTGGTCTGGAGAAAGCTATGCTTTGATTAAATCCACATAGATCTGACAGGTATCACTTGTGAGTTTTTAAAAATGTTTTATTAAAAATGTTTTATTACAATGCATACCATAGTGTTTTGATGATGATTGGAAACCAAAAAAATATTTGCTAGGTTGAGGATAAGAATACACGCAGCATGTCCAAGTATGTGAGAGCATTACTGGCATTTGCTATGATGTCACTGTTTTGCTTTTCGCAGTGACATCATGGATATCTGCTATCTTAGGATAAAAATTAAAAGAGCATTGCTCCATTGTGGTCAAATAATTCTTTACAGAAATAATCAGTAAGTATTGTAGGTCTGACTGCCTTAATTTCAAGCATTCGACATGTGGAGGGGATCTTAACTGGTGCAAAGCTTCTGGTTATTGGGTAATTGCTGTTACATATGAGTAGCACTTATGTAAATTCAGTAGCAGTGATGTATATGTGCAGCATGCTGTTTCTGCACTCATTCTAATGGTTTTTTTTTAGCATTCTAAAACAAAATCTATTGTAGCCTGGATTAAATTCAGAACCAATGATCTACAATCTGAGATGCACAGGCAGTGGAGCTTTAGTAACATAATGTAGCATAATATTGTAACAAAAACAAAAAGGTAGACACTCAATAGTGTGATGGAGGAACAAAAACACGATATGGTCAAATTTTACATGACACTATGAAAACGTTATTGAGTGACCTTCCTATCGAGTTAAATAGTCGATTACCTCCAGCATACTTTAAATATTCTTCTTCAACATTAGACAAAAAAAAAAACATGAACTGCCAATAACGGTTATTTCTTGGCGCCGGTAATGTACTCTACCTCTCTGGCTCTGACAGGCATGTTTCTGTCGGGATCGTCAAATCTCTGATGCCGAGGTTTCCAACACCTCTGGTGTCACCTCTGCTCCAACTGCAAAATGGAAGCAATCGGTTGTCTGGGCAACAAACTTCTCTCTGGGTTCTGTCATGCAAATCCCTCTGAAGAAAGGGCAAAAAGTTAAAAAAGTTAAGTGGTATGACAGAGAAGATTCAGAAGAGCTGCAGGCTTGTCTCAGATGCGTTTTCTTTCTGCCTTCCAATTGTTTTTTTTTATTTTTTTTATTTCTACTGCAAAGATGGCCAGAATGGCATGGAAATATCGCTGCTTATCCAGCTTACCGGCTTTTGCAGGCATGAGTCGAAAGCTGCCTTTTTGAGGCGCCTCTTCACAAAGGCAGAAGACGTCGTGCTTGTATTTAAAACAAACACAAAGAACGCCAAGGTTACAACATTCAAAGGTGAAATAATACGGAGAGGAAGAGAGATTGACTAGCCTGGCAAATTAAAGAGCCTCTGTGTACCTTGGGACCCTCACAGGGGCATTTTCTCCTCAGCGGCCTTAGAGCACCCTTCCTCCTAATGGAAGGGAAGCAGAACAGATGGGACACAAATTGCACTTTCATACACCTCAAGGTTCAAGGCAATTTCCCCTCTGAGCCTGTGAAGTTCTCGGATTGCCTCTCCATCCTTTGAGCCTTTCACTCTTCAAAGAGGTCTGGGTTTGTTCAGTTCCCTGACACACACACACGAACACACACACACACACACAGTCGCAGACACACATACAACTTAGGTTCAGTTCATGTGAGTTGCTCTGTATGTTTCAAGTTATTTTATAGATGTTTGTCATTTCACTAGAATTTATAGATTTGCATTGCACAGGTTTCCAAGTGTATTTACTCCTCTCTCCTACATCTTTTTACTTTTCAACATGAAATTACCATTTTATTGAGAAAATACCTCAGGTTTTGACAAGCCACTTAAAAAGCACCTGCGGACTTCAACAATATTTTTTACTGCCATTGTTGAAAATTGAACCTCTGACAATGGAGGTTCTTAATGTTTGTCTTTTTGTGAACCTTAAGAGGGTTTTGGGATAACTCCATCAATCTTCTCATCAACACCGAGCAGCCGTCCTGACCCAGCTAAAAACGCATTCCCACAGCAAGGTCCTGCCACCACCGTGCTACGCCATGCTCACGTTACGTTCAGTGTATTGTGCTGTGTTAGTTTTCCACCATGCACAGCATTTTGCCTGTTGGCCAGAGTATTCAGTTCGGTCTCATCCGACCTGCTGCCATTTTCCTTTCAACACTTGCCGTCGTCTTGCCACTCTTCCAGAAAAGACAGATTTTTGGAGGTCATGACTAAAAGTTGTCCCATTGATAGATTTTCCCACCTCAACCGTGGGTATCCGCAGGTCTTTCAGAGCTGCTTTGACCCCTTTAATTAATGCTCCTTTTTCCAACTCGGTCAATTTTTATGATGCTGTTTGTTCATATTTATACTGAGCTGTTTCCATATGTATTAAATTACACACAGACGGACTGGGTTTTATCTAAAGAAGCTGAATATAAATATACTCAACTTTTTCAGATTTCTATTCATTCAAAACAATGTTAAAGCCGTGTCTCAATCTCCTTCCACTTCACAATTACGAGAAACAGTTTGCTGCTCCACATAAATTTATTGAAGCTTATATTTATTGTCTGTACACTGTCATGTCATATTTTATTACACGTGACAATGATTTTGTTGCATGCAGAAAATCAATGTTTTGTGGAACATTCCCATTACAACGACATGTAATGTCACCGGCTTGTGTCCTACACATTTGCAAATGCAAAAGCCAAAGAGAAATGCAATTTCTGAAATGAATTTCCTCTCCCCTATTTGATGTCTAATGTACAAACTCGCGCTGAATGGCCCAGGTGCCAGCAGAGCCGCTGTGGAGATAATAAAAGACCTCCAGCAGCATTGTTTACGGCGCCATTAACAAACAAACATTAGGGCCCATTTGACTAAATACTGCTGACAGAGAATATGGCGATCAATCACCATGGCAACCACCCCCCATTAATTAATATTGCACTTGGAAATTTAGGAATGTGTGCATGATGAAGATGGAGTATGCCCAGATTTTTTTTTTTTTTTTTCCGCGGGGTTTTTCTGCTTCTCGATGAGCTCCGGCACATCTCATCTCTGGCCTTTGTCCGACGCCTGGCTCTGCATACCAACCGAGGGGTTAACTGCGTCCCCAAAGCAATTACGGCCAATTGTGGCACTAGTTAGCAATTAGTGGATTAAATGTAATGAGTCTGCCGTTGCCGTGGCGACTGGATTCTTTTTTTTTTTCAATGATACTTGTCAAAATGAAGAGCCCTTTAAAAAGGAGGCCGTGGGTTTTAACAGATGGAGACAGATAGGGCCAGTCCATTTAGAGCTATCATCACTTTAGTTTGTTATTGAATGTAATTAGTTGTTTTTATGTAAATGTGAAATGGGAAAAAAAAAAGCCTAAAAACCGAAGTAAAAAACATTGTAATTAACCTCTGGAATCATTGTTGTTGGTAAAGAACGCTGGGCTTCTGTGAACCTTCGTCTGTGGCTTGGAACACCTGGTGTGGGCGGTTTAAAAACTCATTTTGCTGTGTTTTTAAGCTTTTGTGTGTGACATTTAAAATTAGCTGCTGTCAGGTAAATTTTGATGTCTATATGGCAGGACTAATGGCGAGGCAGCAATGTATGATGAAGAAGTTGTGTGCACTCAGCTTGCATGTTGTTCCTTCAGCTGTCAACCGTTCTTATTAAACTGTTCAGTCATATGCATATTGCAGAAATACCGTACCATCTGTGCTTTTGTCCCTTCAGGGCCGGCGCTGACATATTACAGTGTGAAGAGTCTTATTGAGCAGTATAATGGATTCCAAACTACAGCATTTCATATCCCGTGTAATTTAATCACAACTTAGGATGGGTATCTGATGCCCGTTCCTCTTTCTTTTATGAAACCTTCTGTACAAACAGGGCCAGAATCCAAAAATGATTTATGGCAGATTCACCAAGAGAGGGCAAGGGGGGAGAGAAACAGATTAGGTAAAAATCTGGGGAGATAAAGATGAGACGTCTGTCTGCTGCTGAGGGCAGCGAGACAAGCCCTGTCTGTATAAAGCTCAGGGAAATGTGCTAAGGGGCCTGACAGACAGCAGCGAACCATCTCAGAGCTGACACAGACATCATCTTTCTTTTTCTCTTCCAAGGGCAAGGAGAGAACTGTGACACTGCCAATTATATACACTCCTCTATAGATGGTCATCTTGTATTTTATTTAGCAGCTCCTGTGAACGTACACAACCTTAGAGTGGAGTGTTCCCCTAAATGAACATGTCATCACATTTCCAACCAGTAAGTGACAGAGTGGTAGGGGCATATAATGGCTGAAGTGTGCACAACCAAGCACTTGATCGCAGCTGGAGAGTCGAGGTCTGATCCTGTCAACTGAGCGCATAAGGAGTGGACAGCATGATTTATCCAGTGTGCTCTCGTGCCTCTCGCTGCAGCCTAATGCTGTAGCAGGCAGCATCTGGAATTGACAACAGTAGTTAGAGATGCTGTTCGGGTCCCAACATGATCGCAAAACCCAAATACTGATAACTATGTCTTCTCAATCCAAGACCAGAACACTAAACGATTAAGTAAGTTGATTTTATTTTAAGTAGAATATTTTTTGTCCGTATTTCAGGTCCTGTCTGCTTTCTTCATCTGTTTACTAAAACAACATATTATTGGCTATCAGTAGGAGTAGTTAATTGCTCACTAAATTATGTCATTACATAATGTGCAAAATGTACACAAAAATTATAAGTGAAATGTTAAAGAGGACTAAGATATTTGAAGAGACAGAAGATGAATATTTCTAAATATGTTTAAAGAAACAAAATGTTTGTCGATTTTTGTGTATTTTCTGTGTTACAATTTCAATCCTCCTTTTTCTGTGGTAGGACTTTTCAAGAGATCCAAAGGAGACAATAACAATAATTAATAATAATAATAATAATAAAACAATATATATCAGTTCATTATGTAAACTGGTCAACCACATAGATTTTATATGTAAAGGAGCAAACAATTGTGTGTCAAACACTCGCAACAGATTCAACCAAGTGAGCTTTTGCTTTTTTAGAAGTATGTCCTTATAGTTATATCAAAATTATATCTTACTTGAGAAAGCAAGATTTGGCTTTTCATTGAGTTCTTCTCAATCAGTGAAGATTTGTGCATGCAGCAGCAATGCAATGCCTTCACCATCCTTTGTGGCTTCCATCCTTTTTCTTGAAAAAATATTTTTTTAGCCTTTTCCAACAACTTCTTTGCAAACCTTTGTTTATGATCGCAGGTACTGCAGCTAATATGGCATCAGGTCTCAAAGTGCATTATTTCTGGTACCTTTTCACGTATGGATATTTGGATCCATTGGATCGGATCAGGGCCATTTCTTGTAAGAGTTCGTATTTCATAAACACGTTAGTGTAAGAACAAATGAAACTGCTTGCAATTCTCATACTCTGCGTTCAGTTTGTCTCACAAAAACCCCAGTGAGCAATGCATTGTTTGATTTTGCTTTCATACTCAAGTGTTAGTGCTTTTTCTTGCTGTGTGTGTCCTTTGTTGGACAAATCAACACTAAACCTGGCCCGATTCGAGGCTATTTCTGCAGTTTTCAGCTTCCATTTCTCTTCCCATTCGTCCCCACCTAACAGGTATGATGACTGCCGACCATAATGCCGGTCAGCGTGAGCGCGCCTGCAGTGGAGCAAAGTGTTGGAAGGCCTGTGCGATTACCCCCGGCCCCTCCTGCTGTGAGCGCCACAGCGGTCGAGGGACTGAGTGGGAGAGTGGTGAGCTTTTAATACCAAGCACAATAGGGCACCTCAACCCCAGACAGGCACCATATTTACACTGAGCTAAGGTTCTCCCTGAGCCTTATGACAGAGCAGGCAGAATCATCGCCCCTCGCCTCGCAGCCAGCGATCCATAATTCATGAGAAGAGGTGGATGGGGTGCAAACAGGGCATGCTTACAGAAGGGGGGGTGAGGGGGCGCCTGAGGAGTGTGTCCTGAGCCCTGTGTGTCTAAGTAATTAAATGGGATTAGGTATGCGCTGAACCCATTTTCTGAGAGATTGGCTGGCAATGCCATTATTATTGGAAAGGATCAGAGGGGCTTATAGGCACTGAGGAGAAAGGTAACTGAAGAGAGGTTTGAGGAGATTTACTGAAAGAAAAAAAAAAAACACTCTTCCATGTATGGGTGGCAGGTTGGAGACATCTTTTGCATCCCTTTTCCCTCTTTTTTGGGGGAAAAAAGAGAGAACATCCAGCCGGAGTTGAGGGAGACAGACACTAATGTGTCAAAGAATCAGGTCTAACCATGTCCACAGACTGCACATCTCTGCTCTACCCAAAACATCCGTTCCTAATTTGTGTGACAATGCCAGTGTGGATGGCACTTGATTTGCAAGAGGTTGCCCCGAGCAGAACTCATTTGAATAAGCACACATCCGAGTTATCAGATAGACAGACAGACAGACAGGGTTGCTACTCCTTTACCCAGCCGCTCAACAACCCAACACACTCGGGTAACAATGTGTCTCTGTGTGCACCTGAACTGCAATCCTAACAGTGCAGCTAACGCAGGAGTCCACTCACAGGCATGCGCTGTAGCCCAACTATCTTTTTCCTAATCTGAATGGAATAAATTCCAGTGCTCATACCAGACAGAGGGATGATTTTGCCTTCGCTAGGAGAGCTGAACTTCTTGTTTATGTCTCCCTTTTCCCCTTACACGGAGAACCTTTTGGCGACAGCAACCCTGGGAGAGATGCAGAAAGCATGTCCCCTGGGGAGAAAAGCTGCCTCAGGCTTCAGAAAGCCTATTTACAACAAGCTGTGCTTGTTACTTTCATCAAAATAGAGCACTGAGCTTTTCTCTTGCCTTGTTTTTTTTGTGCTTTTGGCAGAAGGCTGTTATTGTTAAGCACTGACTCCATTGTGCTCAGCGGCGTGGTGAAACTGTCCGCGGCCACAGAGAAGAGAAGACAGGAGCGATGGCTTGATGGAAAGAAGGGGAGACACCCTTTTTCATCAAGGGCCTGGTCTGTTTTATGCGCTTTGAAGGAGTGACTATGGGAGGAGAGGAGAAACCTGCTATGTCACCGAATTTTCCCAACCTTTGATCCTTAGCTGTACTCCATCAAGCTCAATTAGAGGATCGGTGGTCTCTGGCGGGCACGTTTGTCATAATCTATTGGGTTTGGCGCAGTCCACATATTGAAGGAGAGGACAGGAAATCAATAAACTGGATTGGACTGCCAAGCCCAGGGGGAGGTCTCCTTACCCTGGCTCGCGTGGTTCAGACTCAGCCCTCCTCCGTCTACTCTCTCTTTTTTTTTTTTACTCCTGTTTGGACCATCAAATTGAATTTCATCAAAAGGCCCTGACAAAAAAGGGGAAGAAGTATACCATATGGCCTTTGTATTCCACAGACTCTCAATTTGCCCTGCAGGCAAATATGCAATCACATATAGTCAATGTTCAGGAAGGGCTGCTGTTTGCTTTTGATGTTGTAAAAAGCAAACATCATCTGATTTATCACTCCAGTAAACTTCCCTCACCAGCAGGGACAATATAGCTTCACTCTCGCCTGTCATTTTCAAGCGCATGGGATGAAATTCTGGGATCTTTTAAAACAATGTCACGGGGGTAAATGTGCAGTAAGACTACAGCATTGATCTGACAGATCTTTTCAGTCAGAGCGTTCTTGTTTTCTCTTATCAACCCAGAGCAGGGGAAGGAGAAAGGAGGAATCAAGGTCAATGACTCCTTGACAACCGCCACAGCTGTGAGGCATTATCACTTCATTACCTGCTCTCATCGATAGCTGCTGCTGTTTCCTTTTCCTATCATTTATTAATCTAGCTTTACTTTGGTAAGCTATCAATAATTGTTTGACAAATTTGGATTTTTCATCATGCCGTAACCACAAACTTCAGGATATTTTACCTGGACGTTGTGTGAGAAACAAACAATTTAGTGCATAACTATGAAGTTTAGGGCACAGGATTTTGTTTTCATTGTTTTACCTACAAAAAAAATTCAAAATGAAATCCAATTTGTTTGTTCCTTGCCACTGAACATACAATCAGAAGGTGTTACCTAATGAGTAAATATATTCTGCTTTTGGGTTACTTAATCTCAGTATAAAAAAATAGGCATTACACTGAGATAACACTGAGATAATGATATTGAAATTAAATACACAGAACATTGTGAGGTCTTTATACTGCTCTGTCAAGGCATCAGAGAACATTAGTGAACAACTAGATTAAAGAAGACAGTTTGACAGTTTAACGCGTCACCCTGAACACATCGTTCTCAGCTTTAAGGATTGAGATGGCGGCATTTTCATGACATCACAAACACAAACTTGGACGTATTTTAACAGTTTTAAAGGAAAAAGACCAAAACGTAAAGTTTTGGGCATCCCTACAGCGAAGCATGGTGGTGACAACCTGATACTGCGGAAATGGTTTTCTTCAACCATTGAAGCTCATTAGAGTTGATAAAAACATGGAGCGAGCAAAAGACAATGCAATCCTCGTCGAAAATCTGTTAGAAGAAGCAACAGACTTGAGATTGGGCTGGAGCTTCTCAATAAACATACAACCAGAAAGTGTTACGATTAAATGAAACAAAAACTGAGGGGAACTAACGCTGCACAGTCACCTTGAGCCACCCCTGTAAAACACGATGATGGCAGCACAATACCATAGGGAGGATTAATTTAAGTTTCTCACATTTTGTGAAATTACAATCACAAACTTTGAGCATTTTGTTTTATGTGAGAGAGACCAAAATGTTATGCCTCGACTTGCATGCAAACTGTGGTGCATAGCAGAAAACTATCACTATGAAAGGCATTTGGCAGCATCATGCTATAGGAAGCTCAGCTAAATTTAATTACAACCTGAGAGGTTTAGACTGGGATGGAGATTCATGCTAAACATAGAGCCAGGGGAATGTTTTTGAAAGTTATTAGACTCCACTAATATGTAATTTAATCTCAATATGAATGTTGTTGTTTTGCGAGGTTATTAGAAGTTTGTTAGATAATTTGCTCTTAATTTTTGCAGAATGAGTGGCTTTGACTTGTGAGAACTGTGAGCAGTTGTGTTTTAAGGGGACAAATCTAAAGGTAATGCATGCAGACTATTGTTCCTGAGAGGTAACAATCAATAAAACAGAACCGCTGAGTCCCGCTCTGCCTGCTCATTCTTCCACATAAACCCTATCCTTCCCTGTGCTTCAAATATGTGCAGCAAAATACAAAAGAAATATCACCTAAAAGAGGCGGACCACCTACAAAATCTATAAAGTCTTCCATCAAAATCACCTCCCTGCCTTTATGAGGACATTAATCTGCTGCCGCGGTGCTCTGCTCTTCAAAGCACCTTGACAGAATGATTGTCCTCCATTTTTTTTGCCTCCTCACAGCTGCTGTTTCTTATGTGCTTGGTTATACAAAATCTTAAAAAAGTTTATCAAAAGGAAGCGAGACTGTACGTGAAACACCCAGAGCCTTGTAGAGAAATAGAGGTTGGAGATAAGTGGGAAGTTGAAACAGAAGAGGAGGAAAATGCAGTACTTTTGAGTAACAGCCCTGCCAAAGTAAATCCCCAGGGGGCAAAAAAAAAAAAAAAAAAAAAAAAAAACATCTTATGAAATAAAACTCAAACATCCCCATCCAAAAAAAGTACTGTATCCTTCATCTAGAACTCTCAAGCGTCAGATAAATGTCTGGAGATGGAGAAGTTGCCCTTGCCAATGTGCATGAACTCTCTGTGTCCCTTTCCAAATGCATATAGATGATGCTCACACAC
Source organism: Poecilia latipinna (assembly GCF_001443285.1). NCBI lineage: Eukaryota > Metazoa > Chordata > Actinopteri > Cyprinodontiformes > Poeciliidae > Poecilia > Poecilia latipinna. The sequence goes on from NW_015112720.1 coordinate 183,838, forward strand.
ACACACACACACACACACACACACACACACACACACACACACACACACACACACACACTCATCTGCACTGACCTGTGTGGTCTGGCTGGAGCAGTGAAGTGAGAGCATCAATGCTAGACTCTATACGGCTTTAATTGGCTGTCTGAAGTTGGGGACTGAGGCAAATCTGTCAAACAAGTTGGCAAAAAGTTAAACTTCTATTATACCTGCAGAATGCTGTTGTCTACCATAGTCTTGTTATCTTTATGTCTGGCTTTGCTCAAAGGCTCCAGATGGAAAAAAAAAAAAAAAAGGAATAAATACTGACTGCAATGAAGAATATTTATGACACACAAGGAAAGCTCCTTTAACAGCCTGTCTGCGAGGCTCTGTTCTGTTTGGTTAATAAATTAAGGAGGCAAACGAGGTGACAAGAGAGGGACCCCATTTCGGTTAATTACGCCCTCGGCCGCAGCTCTGGGATTTCTAATCTAACAGGTAGGGTCTGGGAAGTTTCCAAGTTGGACTGTCGCATTAGGAGAATATTTCAGAGTTGGACTGCTGCTTTTATGTCTGATAAAGACCGAGAAGTCGCCTTTGCAGTTGAGCTTCCTCTGCCTGTTGGATCTCAGACACAAATTATGTGCTGTCAGGAGGAGAGGAGGCAAATAAAATGCTTGGTGAATAATCTCCACTAAGAAGCCTCCACTACAGTCGTTTCATTTAACAGCCTGTCCCTCTTTTTTAGGATTCACTTAGTAATCACAGATGAGAGATGTGCACATCAAACAAGATGAGAGACTTTGGTCTACACAGCTGCCTTATAAAAAGCAAACAAGCTATAAATAAAAGAGAATTTTATAGAGGGATGTCTGACGGGCATGTGAGGTTGAAATAGAGAGAGGTTGAAAGGCGCAGAAACGGGGTGCCTGTACAACATCAGAGAGAGCGGTGCATGACATTACCTATTATGAATACAATGTGAAGCGATTTAAATGTGAGTGTAGGAGCAGGTCGGCTCAGGGTGGGGCTGGTGTCACAGCTCGTAATGAGATCCTTTGATGTGTCAGATAAGGGAGAAGTGAAAGAAAGGGAGAGGGCCCCTCTGGGGAGGAGAGTCAAGAGGACACCCGACCACCAGCAGCTAAAGGAGAGGAAAAGGCAATAAAGTGAGGAAAGGCGTGGGTGGATTTAGGAAGCGGTGCCACTTCAGGTGCACAGGACATAAAAGTCTTCTCCCAGAGACAACATCACTAAGCCACACCACCCATCATTACCGCACACCTGACAAGCTTTGTGCTGCAGACGATCACGGCGGCTGACGTACAACTTCGACTTTCTTCCTTTCTTTGTTGCTGACAGTTTTGTCGCGTACTTTTTATTCCAGTAAAGCTTATGTTAGATTAAGAACAAAACACCATGAAATTTGATATATTCAGAGCGTTTGCTTGTAGCCTTGATTGCGATGCCGTTCTGTTGTTAGGGATATGATAGACATTACATATATAATCCAGACTATTTTGACCTTTTGTCACCTTGTAACCACAATCCTTCAAACTATTTTATGTGACCAGACCTATAGGAAATGATGCTTAATTGTGAATATGAAGGAAAACAATCAGTATTTTTTTTTTATAAATAAAAATCAAAAAGTGTGACACTGAAATGTATTCAGACCCCTAACTAAAATACCCAGCAGATCAAATCAGTTCAATTAGTAAACATTTCCTTGTGATTCAAAAGACAGAAGTAGAAGTCTAGGCAGTTTGAGAAAGTAAACACACACGCACAAACACACGCATACATATACTGCACATCATCCAGAACACAACATCCACATGGTGGAACATTGTGGTGGCAGCATCATGCTGTGGAGATGCTTTTCCTTGGCAGGACCAGGGAAACTGGTCAGAGATGATGGGAGAAGACAGCTGTATCCAGCTTCCTCCTCAGCTTATAAAAGTTCTGCAGAGGCCTTCTTATAGACCATCATCTTGTTTAGGTGTGATGAGCCAGGAGAATAACTAAGACATGCAGGACACCAGAGGAGGACTGATGTTGGACAGCACTGCTTTTGATTAAAGCCCAGACATAAATCCAACTGAGAACCAGTGGATTTAGAAACTAATGTTCACACATATTCTCAAACCAATCTGTCTGAAGTTGAACAATGTTGCAAAGATGAAAGTTGGTTTCATATTATGTTAACTTAGAATAAGCTAAATTCAAATGTATAATTTCAGATTTTTGCCAATTAAAATCCAAAGAAACCCAATCGAATGTCTTTAAAGAAGTGTGGAAAGGTTTAAGATGTAAATACTTAGTTTTCTGCAGACGATGTTGTCCTTTGTTAGTTTCTTAATCTTATGGTTTTCCATCCTTTCATCTCTTCTATTAGCATATCATTAGTAAACACGTGTCTGGTTTCTAATGCTTCCCCCCCAAGCTCTCGTGAATTCATTTAGCACAGCATCATGCGCATCAGCTCTTCATGATACTAAGTGTTGTGTTGAATTCAGTGCATCAACATGACCTGAAGGATTCTTCTAATGATGAAACTCTCCACCCATTCTGTTGGTGCAGTTTTAGGTAGTTTTATTTTTCACATAAAAAAAAAAAAAGTCAAACCAGCTATCACAAGGTATCATCAGCTGCACTTTCTGTTTGTGTGCCCACCATCCTCTAAAAAAAACCCCCTCAGACAATCACATGTACAAACAAAGGCCTGAGAACACCACACAGGCTCAGGTTGATGCTGTTTGATGGCAAACAAGCGACAAAGGCAAGAGAGGAATAATTTGACAGAAATGTGACGGTGTGCATTCAAAAGCCTCGTAGTTTTGACACCTGTGACTGAGGCAATATTAAAGAAGACTTTGAAGGAAGGAAATAATCAAGGTCTGTAATAAATAAAGGAACAGAAATCTCTGCAGAAGATATTCTTTCTGATTGAAAGCAAATTGGACTTACAGTCAATGCCACCTCTCGTGAACTTACATTCCAGGAAGAAGAGATGCAACATAGATGGCCTTTGATTTTTTTTTCCTTTTTTTTTTTTTTTTTGGAGGGGAAAGTACAAACACAGGCTCCTTTCATCTCAAAGAAGATTGTTTTCTCCAACTTTTGTGCTTGGATGATTTTAAACCGGGGAATCTCAGGCTTATCACATCTTCTTTTGTTTCTATCCCACCATCTGTCCAGGTGTGGGGGTTATGATGAAAGTGGCTGGCAAACAGAGCTTGTTATCTGCTCAGCTGCCGCAAACAAGCCTTAAATGTTGTAATCAATTATCAGCCGTCGCATGGTAATCGGAGCCGATTCTTCACGTGAAAAAGCACCGGATAAACAAAAAGCATAATTTCTTTGAAGTGCAACAAAATGTAAAAGTTTTCAGGGAGGCTATGACTAATGTGTTGGAAGAAAAGAAGGATGGATAAAGGGGATGTGAAGTGAAAGTCAAACCCCCCACTACTTCTGCAGCCAACAGCGGGCTATTTACAGTTTGCATCTAAAACGGGACGACGCATTTCACCAGGAGAACTATAAGCTCACCGAATCATCAAATCAGGAACTGCCACAACCTGGCGTGTGTGGGCCAGTGTGTCACACCTCATTTCCCCTGAGTCTTCATGTCTGTTGGCAAGCAAATGACTCGGGGCAAACATTCACATTTACACGTCAAAGGTTACCAGCAGTTTTTCCCAGCAGGGGTGCAGGGTGTAGAAATCTGAAACCAATCTGTGTTGAAGATATTTGTATTAGAAATTACTAAAAATATGTCTTTGTGTAGTGCAAAAAATAAAAAATAAAAGCATCTGATTCATACATGCCATCAAGTAAAACAAACATTTACAATGTCTTGAATGCATTTTCATAGACTGACACACATCCTGGTTCAGCCTAACCTCTATAATATGTTTCTTCAGCAATTGCTCTGTATTTTGTTTCAGCTATTTCCTGTTTTCTGTGCAGAAATCCTGCCCAAATTATGACGCCTCCACCACCATGTTTCATTGTAGAGATAGTGTGTTCAGGATTAAGTGCTGTGCTATTTTTTTTTTTTGTGTGTTTTTGTTTTTTGCTAATCACAGAGTTTTGAATGCAGGCCAAAAGTTACATTTGGTTCTCACCCCACATCACCCTTTTCCACTGGTTTGCTGTGTCCAACATAGATTTTTTTTTTTTCAAAACTCTTTGAAAATCGAGTATCCTTTTCCATCTTCAGCTGAATTTATGCTACTTTGTGTTTCTCTTCCTCATAAAATCTCAATAAATTACACAGAAACAGTAGCTGTAATCTAACAAATAGTAGAATACTTTTGCAAAGCACTGTAACTAGTACTTATTATTGTAAAACTACCAAGTTTATAGACTGGGAAGCAGAAACAGTGTGAGCAGTTTGTGTATTCATTATTTATTTCTGCGGCACCCAGCATGGTTTTCCTAAGTAATTTATTTCAGTTAGAAATTCCCTTTGTGCCCTCATTAGAGCGGGTTGAGATTTAAGAGCTTTAGAGCGCCTTTACAGCTGAATGCAAAGCCTTCTGTGTAGCCTGTGAGGGATGGACGCCATTAGGAACAGTTACATGTGCTAATAAAGCCAAAAACCACTCCTGGCACAACACTTTTGATGCCACTGTGTAAGATTTCCTTTAGTCTGCTTTGAGTGTGGAGCACACAGGACTACTACTTGTACATATTTTCATCAAGTGATACTTGATGTCCTTTATTTCCATCAAGTAGCACGTGATGTAAATACAAGTTATGCTAATATATGTGGAGAGGAAATAAGTGTTAAATAATATGGAGAATTTAACTTACTTAAATACGTAACACAAAGCAGCAAACAAAAGTGAATCAAGCATGACCAATAAACTAAATCTCCTCAAACACATATACAGATAACAATTGTTTTTATTTCAAACATAGAGACTAATCTGTTAGGTCATTTGGACTGTTTCAATTGTGTTATGACTTACTTTCTGCTGTCAATTGGGTTAATAGCCATGCTATTTGTGCTTGTGTCCTTTTCTAACACCTAACTGGGTTTGGGCAGCAAAGTTGGGAATACGGCATGCAGTAGTCAAGCTTCTCCTTCTAACTAACTGGGTCTGCCCATAATGCCATTCAATTGCACACATTAAAATGTAATTAAAGAGTTATTAAAAACAACAAAAACACAAGACAGAGTTGACAAGCCACCTGCAGGCACCAGTATTACATCACTTACCCTCCCGTCACATTAGTAATACTTTCACTCCATTGGATTTTCGATATATAATTCATCTAACAACACTTATTGGGGTCAACCGACCACATCATTCTGGTAATTAGCAAATTACTTGCAACTGTCTAACTCCATCTTCTGAAAATTTGCCTGCAGTACCAACATCGCTGTGGTTCTGTGTTGACAAACTGTACGTTACTTCCCATTAAAATCAGGGTTTATGTGCACATATCAAAAATGCATCATTTCTAAACAGCACATGTTTATTTTGATACACTTTTAGATTATAGATGTCGTACAAGAATAGAGAAGTAGAGAAGTCCAGCAATTAGAATTAAGTTATGTTCAAATTTACCTGAAGCACGAGCGATTTTTCTTACCTCTGGATTACACCCATATCTGTGCTTTATTTTGTAAGTCTTCTTATTTTGTAAGTATTTTGCTTGTTCCAAGCACACTTAGCTTTGCTTTTCAAATGCTCTTCGCTCCCAATATACCAGAAACTCACCCAGTTTACATTAGAAATAAAAAAAACAGCAACAAAATTAACAGTAAAAACAGGAATGCAAATGAGAAGTTACATGGAAAAGTGTTTAAAAAATGTCAGTGTAATTACCGACTTCTTTACTGATACTTTAGCTACTTCTCATCAAAGGTAGCAATCAATATTTGGATTGCTTTGGAAGACCCGACATCGATCCAATTCTGTCTGTAGTAGTTCTTTGAACTTGAACTTACAACATTAAACCAGAACTTCTTGATACAATCATATATTTTTCAAATGCAAAAGCATGTTAATATTCAAAGAGAGGATGGGTAGGTGCAAAAAAAAAAAAAATCAATTAAACTATATTTTTAAACCAAAAGTTGGCTGTAATAAAATGTCTCTGCAAGATGTTAACATTAAGCTCTGTGGTTAGTGTAAGGAAATTCTTTTTTGAGTTTTGTCACTAGAGTGTAAACACCACAGAAACCTGTATCAGAAGTCAAAGGGTCATGACTGGCGTCCTCTGCTTACAAGGTTTCATTTGTGCACGTTTCACTTCCTGCTCTTCATGCTGAAAGCGAGAGTTAGTTCCCTCCAACAAAACCTCTTCTCTGCTCTTCTGAGCCCCAGGTTTCCACTCTGCCTGCCCTCACATCCCCCGCACACTGCAGCTGTGACCTCGCAGCTTTTCGCTGCACTAGATAGTGGGAGGAGGTTACACTAAGTGGAGAGCGTGGCATGCAACACAGATCTCAGAAATGTAGGCTATTTTTGTATGAACACTCTTCAAACTCTCAGCTCCTGCATTTATTTTAGAAAAGTCATGCAAATTATTATTTTTTTTTTAGTTGTTATGAAAACCCTTTTAAAGTTGAAGTGATTGAACTTTTTTACAGTAAGGGGATTGAACACATCCACTTGATGTAAAAAGAAGTCTTTTTGTTATTTATCATTTCGGTAAAACATCTGTGTTTTGTTGGCATGTGAAGAGAGACAGGTTTGTGTGGACGTAATTAACGTTTTGGTCATCCATTTCCAAGGATGTCAGCACACAAAATCTCAAAACAATCTCCCCCCAAAAATAAAAATAAAAAACCATCTAATAAAATATAAATGAAATAAAAAAATAGAAATTAATGAAATAAATAAAAATTTAAATAATAAGTTGTAATACAAAAATAAAATAAATTAAAAGATAAATGGAATTAATTAAACCATTATATTTTCTATCAAAAACAACCAATCAGAGCCTTAGTGCTCCCAGTCATGTCTTGTGTAGTCGCTGCTCAATGTGTTCATAGCAGAGAAACATTCACCGCGGGCTAGCTGTCGGAAAGAAACTGTAGTGTTGCAGAGTGAAAAGGGAAAGCTGTAAGTAGCACGTACAAAAATGTCATTGACCGCGCTTAGAACAAATACTTAAAAAAATTTTTACATTTACATACTGCAGCTTCAATATACATAATGGATATTGTCTGAGCGACAGTACAGAAGGTAATTTCTACAGTCTTCCTCATCTCCGCTCTGGCGGGGGGAGAGGGGGCAGTAAAGGGGTGCAGCCAATCAGAGCCAAGGAAGATAAATGCTGCTCGCGGATTGGCTGCTTTGAAATCGCTAGCCAATAGGATGTCATGAAGTAAACAAAACAGTTTATAGGTGAATTTTCCGTCAATGATTTTGGAGTTACGTTTAACTGGAAAATTTGTGACTAAGTGAATCCACTAATACTGAATAGGTAGGTCTGCTGTCATATGCTTTTCAATTCTGGTAAAAAAAAAAAAAAAAAAAGAGCTAAGTTTCTACATGAAAAAGAGCACTGGAAGTGTTCGTCAATTGCTTTCAGGCTATGAATGGAGGACAAGGGCCTCTTTAAATCATTACTAATCGCACACAAAAAGTGATTTAAATTGGTGGTGAAATCAATAGAATCAAATCAATTGTTGAGAAAGGACAGCTGATTTGGCCCCTGAGGATTGTGGACCTCCAGCAGCCGTGAACAGAACCACGGATCTCTTTCCACTTTGTAGCCACAGCTGTCATTGCTCATTCCTGTCAAGGTGGACCACCCTGCGTAACGGTAGCTCAGACGGGCTACGCTGAAACAAAAAATCTGAGCAAGCAGGACAGTAAAGGGCAAGTATGAAATGGATACATGTATTAATCACATAAAGAATATTTTTAACTTAAGCAACACCATACAGTGCTAGTGAGAGGCTTAGTAATGCTGGTATGAATGTCATATTGATGAGGTTATTTATTTTGGATTTCTTTGTTTTGTGGCTTGAAAGACTACTTACACAGAGTACCACCACAAGGTATTCACATGCCTTTATTATTTATCTACATTTTGCTATGTCCCAGATTTATTGCAAATCCAATGTGTTTGTGTCTTCTTTGAAACACAAAACAATTAAGACACAAAAATACCCCATAACAACAAATAAGAAATTATCTTCAGGCCAATTTTTTAATTTCTGCTCAACAGGTAATGTATTCGGACTTAAAAATTTGCTTTATATTTGAATCTGTAGAAAAAGAAACATTTGAGGAGCCAATTTCCCAAAGCGTTTTATATGCTTTTAAGGATCTCTAGCACACCCACTGAATAAAATCAACATATTGTCATAGTCTTTGTGAGTATTTTAGCATGCTAATATTTGAATTTACTTATTTATTTTGAATTTACCCAAATCACCGGTTTCTGAGTAAAGGCTCACAGCTATCAGAAAAACTGCACATTCTTTAGTGCTGTTTTTTTTTTCCTATTTGCTTTATGGCTGATAAACAATGTGAGCAATCACAGCCCTTTAAGAGCCTAAGGCAAATATTTTCAGAACTATGGAAAAAAAGATCCTCTTTCTGTATGTTTTGCGGCGCTTTTTTTAAATTTATTTGCAAAACTTGACTAACTTCTTATCAAATGTTCATATATTACTTTATTATCTAAAATTATTTGCTACAGATCAGCAATTTGAACATGTTGTCAGTCATCTGCTATGAATAAATTACATGCATATTTTCATCCATTCACACACACACCCCCTCTCTGTGGCGTCCTCTCCTGAGCCTCATTGAAAATATAGTTGTGAATTCCAGAAATGTTTCACCTTGTTACAGGCTTACAATTATAGCACAGGCCCCAAAGGGAAAGCTAATCTCAAAGTGAGGGGAAATCTTCTATCATATCAAGTGAAATTACTGCAAGCTTTTCTCAGCCTATGCCGATAAGATACCGATCAGCCAAATAGATTGGCTTTTCCATTATCTGCCAGGAGATCTTGGAAGGCACCGGGTAGATAATTTGCTAATGTTTCCTGTGACCTCCCCAGATTCAAATTATGTCTTTGGGTACAAGTCAGCTCAATCCCCGTGTTTATCAGGGAAAAGAGTCATTAATATTCACAGCAACTGAAATGGGTTTTTTTTATACATTTTCCTGTAGCATTTACAGTGGCTTGCAAAAGTAGTCACATCCTGTGGACTTTATCACATTTTGTCGTTTTACAAACACAAAACTTCTATTTATTTTATTAGGATTTTTATGTGAAAGACAAACATGAACTGGTGTATACTGGAGGGAAATTATACATGGTATTTTGACTATGTTTGTTTGCTGATGAGCTCCAAATGTTTGAGGTAGAAAGACCTCTTAGCCATCATCCTAATCGTTAGCTTCCTCCGTATAATCAAATGGGAGAGCCTGATTTCAAATGGATTCAGTGCTTTGAAGAAGAAACCAGCAAAAAAGATCATGTCAACGGTACTGAGATGGGAATAACAGCATAATTTATGGAACGTAAAATCACCTTTGCCTGCGTCAGAGTTTTATTTCTGCAGTTTAAAGCAAGGGTCAATTATTCTAAGTCTGATTAACAAAAAATATAATAAGCTGCTTTGATGTGAGAATTCACTGAGTCGAGCATGTTAAAAATAATTTAAATAATATAAATACTTTGTCTATTGATTCTCATTAAAGCAGCTGCTTAATTGAGGGTGGGGGGGCGTCTCCTTTATTTTTAAATCATAAATAAACGGCACTCTCTCTATAAACAGGGAGAGAGGGTAGCTGCTTAAATGCTGCTCATAAACAATTCAAATTCATTAAAATATTCAAGCATGTAGACATAAAAGCCTTGGCTGATTTGTTTTGTCATGTTCAATTGAGGTACTCCCCCAATACCCTGGAAACAAAATGGTCCAGAAAAACTGCAAAGCATTAAATTAAGCTCTCATTCAGCCAGTGAAATGTACACCATTTGAAACTTGGGATTAGAAAAGCAGTCTATTTTTATGAAAAGAACATGGTCTGCTTTGCTTTATTGTTGTTTGTTTTTATTTCTGCAAGCAACCAAAATTATTTCTGTAAAATAGATTTCAGAAAAGATTTGTTTATTATTAATATCAGACCCAGATATTGTTTATTGTGTTGTACCTCTGGCCATGAAGGACTGAACCACAGGAAGCATTTATGGTTCGGCAGGATGAGGAGTTTGCTGTGTGAATGTGGCATCAGGTAAACGGATGCAAGCTCCTGAATAAAATCAATGCTTTGGAGAGGACCTCTTGTTGAGACATTGCATAGCCACTCCTGGGAGGTGGGGAGAATAGATGCTCCTTACGAAGGAGCTGTGGATCCATATAGTCATTCCAAATGAACAAGCCTTGATATTGGCTTGTTCATAATTTTGCAGAAGAAATCTTTGAATTACAGAATTCCCAAAAGAGATGTTGTCTTGAGGAAGAAGATACAGAGCCCATGTTCAGCTCCAGCCCTTAGCTGAGAAGTGCAGCTTCACCATTACTGACCAGCAGGGCCAGGCGAAAAGACGTTGTCGTAGATTGATGCTTGTTAAGAGGGCGCTCTATATTGCAAGCTAATGTGTGCTAGCTGTACACACGCTGCAAGCTGTTAGTTAAGGTCTCTACAAAGCTCAGCCTGGAAAAACTCTAGATGTCCACGCTGCTAACCCTCAATTTAAATTTCTTGCTTAGCTTAGATTGGTCATAGGTCAGATCCAGCTGTAAATATGCATCCTTTATAGTCAATGAAACCATGTAGGGAAATAAGATTCATTTTTGAAGTTGAGAAGTACAGTATTTTATATGAGACCACTCATTCTTTTTATCACTGGCTTTACTGCACAATCTCTCATTTCCCACACATGCTCTTCAAAGCAGATGTGGCGTTTAGAAGGAGAGTGGAGCCCCATGCAGAGTGATCAGGAACGGCTGTGCTCCACTGGTGAAGTGCGCAACGGAGCGGAGACGCACACAGTATAAATGCTGGGTAAGTTCATTTAAAATAACAATGGGATTAAAAATAAAATAAATTAATTTTTTTCAATGTAATACATTTTTCCTCCGGAACAAATGTGTCACTTTATGCTTAGCTTACATATTTTAGAATAATTTAGCATAGAGACAATAATTCGAAATGGTAAAATTGAATGGCATCAGATGTCTCCAGGTTCTTCAATGGGTGAAATCACTGTTGCAAACATCCCACATAAAAACAGTTTTGACCCAATTGCTGAGAGAATAGATGATTAGTTCGGACCAAATGTTTGACCAAAAGTTTTCTACCAGTCTGTTGTGTTGGAGAAGAAAAAAGAGGCTAAAAAGGAGCTGAGAGGACAACAGGCATTGGTGATGCCTAGTCAGCAATCAGTACTTTAATTCTCAGTACCGAGGGATCCTTTTTAAACCTATTCTATTCAGGAATATCAAAGTACCTTACAGCAGGTTTAAATATGAAACAGAAGGCTGGTCACAATTACTCCTTTCATGGGAGTTTGAAGTGACTTTATAAAAGATATAAAGTGTAATTGCTGTGACATATTTTTTATTATTGTTTTTCATTATTGTAGCAGGAGCCTCTATCTTCCCCACAAAGTCAGATAATACACAAGATGTTTGTCAGTTTTATTGTGCTTCCAATGGAACAAAACTAATTAAATAGGAGTGACTCTCTCAACATAAATGGGTGTAATTAACATAAAAGGCATAGCCAGAATAAAAGGGTCAGGGATAATAAATTCCACTTGAAAAATGTTCCATATCACATAGTCGAGACAAACTTTTAGTGGCCTTAGCGCAGTTTTTAGGTTCAAAACCCAACCGATGAGGGATCAAATCCACAAGACTCTCTGTTGTTTTAAATCATTTTTGCACTGGGTTGATCCATAATGTTGTTAGCAAAATAACCAAAAATCGCATTGTATTTAAAGTGCATAAACATCCATAAGCCATCCTAATGAACTAAAAAGAAATCTGGCTTTGTCAAACCAAAGGAATACTAATAGCTCACAACAAATGAATAAAAACATTTTCTTGTTAAAGAGATCGTTAAAATTGACCAGCAATAACAAAATAAAATTCATTTGACTTGTGGAACCGGCAAGGAAAGAAAACGCTAACAAAGAAAAATGAGGGCATCTGCCATTCAACCCTGCAATCATATATTTTAAACCTTGCTCAAATTTTCATTTAGCCCGTTGCCACCCCCTCCCTTCTGGAGTTATTAAATCAGCTGGAAGCAGTGCGGCTCTGTCACACACAGTATTAGGATGTCTCCCCCCTCCTATTACCAGGTGCAGCCCTGTGATTTAAAGCTTTGATTCTGTTCAAATGACAACAAAGGTGAGCCCAGAGCTGACGCTCCTAATTCATCATTCTCTGCTTGATAAGAGCGGGATTAATGCTTTTAATGCGACGGTCGCAGGCAATCATCCATTTTAAAGCTGGCTCCCCGGAGGCTGCAGCTAAAAAGGGAAAACACCTGAAACACAGGGTACGAAGAGGCCACATTATGGGGACGCACTGAGCTCTTTGAGCCCTCTTTATTGATCCTGATGGAACCAGAACCCTGCCCCGTGGGCTTGGCGTGCATCCCGGGAGCAGATGGCTCCAAGACCTGAAGTTAAATTTGACCTAAATGCTAAAATACAAAATTCAAAAAGCCTCACATTTGCCCTCCACTCAAATGTGTCCTCTTAGTCGGTATGCCTGCCAGGACCACCGCGGGGCTTCATGCTTTGAAAAGGAGCCCTATGACTGTCTAGGATCTATTTGCAAATGCATCAAAAATACCCCCATATTTGGGACATGTTATCCTCCTTAAATAACTTATGCATCCCCTCCATGCTTAATTTAATATCTGCTGACTCCTCCGCCATTGCTCTACAGCTCCTAAATCGGGTAAACACATGGGGAGTTGGAACACAAAAATGATCCATTATCCACATGTGTTTGGGTAAATTCAACTCAGTCGCAGTTGTTGCTTTCTGTAGCTGATATCGCCACAATAATATTCTGTTTTTTTTTTTTTTTGAGGTTTAACCACGCCACTCAGACATCGCCACAAAGAGAAAAAATCTATAGCAGACATGAGGCAGTGATGGGTGTCAACATATACTGAGATTTTGAAAAGTTACCATTTCAAAAAAATGCAATAATTTTCCATTTTATGGTTCATTTGGTTAAAAGTTAACTTCAACGTCACAGAAAGTGAGTTTTCTTAAGCCAAACAGAAAGTAATGCAGTGCTGCTGTTGCTGCACACTGCCTGTCAGCTGCCTGACAATCTTTTCACCTTTTTCAGAAAAAAAAAAAAAAAGAGGTTTGGGAATAATCTGAGCCACAAAAAACACATTGTGCCACTCAAACACTGAAAGTAATGGAACAATAATCATTTATCCGATTAAAGGAACAGTGCTTAAAAGCTTTAGTTGGCAACCTGGTTACATGTCTATAAAGAATCAGACTGCAGGCTCGTAACTTTTAAATTAAAGAAACTGCAGCTGCTCCTCTGCAAGAAGATGAACAAGGCATAGATCACCCTGTCTGTTACTTTTCAAAAAGTTTAGCAGACATCAGCTTCATTACAGAAGCATTGAAAGGAAGTTCTTGCCTTTTTACATGCGTTATAGAACTTTGAAGTTTATTTTGGCTCTAGTGTGCAATCCATACAGGTATTTACGGATCATAACTCGCTGATTTTTGTCTCCCAAATGCACAATTCCAACCACCCATTGATGCACCGCTCTCTGCTGCTGCAAGCCTTTAACTTGCAGATAATCTACAAAAAGGGTTAGGATAATGTATTAGCTGATGCTTTAACTTTCTCATTTGAATTAAACATTTAGGTGTGTGTGTAATTCTTGGGAAAGGGGGTGTTACATTTACGTAATTTAAGTTTACGGCACCATTTGCACCAGTTACGCTATACCTTGCTATAAGATTTCAATTTATATTTTGGGAAGATTATCAAACCACAAGACTCTCATGCCAGCCCATATATACCAAGAGAATACAACTGTAAGAAAAAAATGTTTGACAAAGTATATTAGGTTCCTCTTGAAATGAGATCTAGAGCTCAACTGGGTTTACCTGGTTAAATAAAGGGGAAAAAAATAAGATATGTGTTTGTAAATGTTGAGAAAACAATGAGAAATATATGTTTCTCCATTTTTATGTTCAGCCTTTGTCTTCAGCCCTAATGACAATAAATTAGCTAAACAGCCTAGGAGTGTCTCAGGCTAATCTAAAATAATGATTCAAAACAATTAAATCCAGCCATGTAAGAGATGGAAAACAATGTGCAAAAGAAAGACAGGCAGCTCGGGGGGAAACCCACATTATTTGCTTTCATCTCGAATCAAATACATTCTCAGTTATTTTTATCGCTACGATTCTTTTTTTTTTTTTTATGAAAAAGCAATAAGGAGAATGTGGTATTTGTGTTTACTATTCGCATGTTAATATTCATTATTTATACTTGTATTCTGCATTATAATGACTTCTTCAATTTAGAAATGTTATAAATACAATAACATTGTCCATGTAGAGAACATGGGAAGACCCAGATGATGATTCTGGGAGGTTTATTTACAACGTCGTGGATGTATTTTAAGGTCGTAACTCAAGTGTGCTGCTTCCTTGTTGGACGTCACAGGAAAATCTCCAGAAATCAGGCCAGATGTCATAAAAGAACTGAAGACCATCTCAAGTCTTGTTCAAGCTTGGATGCAATTTCTGGATACCTGAAGTTGCCATGAACATCAGTTCAAAAAATTCTATGCAAGCTTAAACAGCATGGGAACGGTACATGGACTAAATTTTATATGCTGTTTTCGCCAACTTGCTCTCATATTGATGCACACTCATTCATACGCCACAGTCTGAAGGCAACTTCAGGTGAAGTGTCTTACCCAGGGATCCATCAACACGTGACAGCAGAAGCCACAAATTTCGAACTGCAATGTAATTACTGCATCCACTGAGCCACAGTCACAGAGCCAAGATTGTTACAAAATGGCCTACAGAGAGCGTAGTTGATGTTTTGAATGGCCATATCAAAACTCTGATCTCAATTATGCAGAAAATTTGTGGGCAGAAGAGAAAGGTGTACAAGACCAAGCAGACAGACCTGACCCAATTCAAAGCAATGGGCTAAAATTGTAACTATCGTCAGGCGTTTGTAGAATAAATCCCAAAATGCACAGCCTTGCATCATCCATAAAAAGTAATGCAATGGAATAGAAAGCAACTTGAACTTTGAAAATGTAAGAAAGTAAAAACAAAACAAAGTTATTCTCGCTGTTTGTTTTGTAACACAGAAATTGTTGTTTTGTTTTGTTTTTTATTGTAACTCACATAAAAATATCACATGACCTGCTCTATATAACCTGGGAGACGAGCTTTCAGGTTTCAAATTTGGTGGAAAAAGATAAAATAAAACTATGTCAGTCCAGCATGCAGCAGAGTTGCGAGGCTGTGCACACTGACATGCCTCAAGATGCAAACAGTGGTATTTAGGATTAACCAGATAATCTTAAACCAAGTTAAAACCAGGCTGTGAAGATAATTCTTAGATTTCGCAGCATTTTCTGCATATAATTAGCCTACGAATAAGCAGTGACCGTAGATAACCGTTCATTAGCACTAACCAGTACACGTGATGCTTCCAGACCTTCCTGCATCATTCAGTCTAAATGTTGATCTGATCATTGATTGAACCATTTTTTTTTTAAATGTAGCTTTACTCCACTGAACAGAACTTGTGTTATAAAACTAACAGCATGTTGGCGTGGTAGTGAGTGAGGTGTTAAATCTAGGAACAACCTACATAGTGACTATGCTGCTAATCAGGGCTGGAGGCCAAAGTATAGAGCTGCAGGCCCGCGTTCTGTGAGCTGTGATGTTTCATTACTATCCCCCTTTAGCTACATTGACTACACAGTAGGCTGCTTTAATTACTCTCCATCAGTAGGAAAGTCAAAGCCACTTCAGAGACACACTAATCCCCCTCCCTTCTTTTTCTCTGCAGGGCACTCATTGTCTCCTAAATATCATTTCCCTGAGCTCTATGCACACCATTGGATTAAAATGTGGAAGTTTCGCTGAAGGGGTGAGGAGGTGGGAACGGAGGGTTAGCATTAAGGTTTTTCAGTTCGCCTAAGGACCAAGCTGTCTCTGGTAACAGCTTTTTAGCTGCATGTGCTCTGCAGCCCACAGAGGAGATGTTGACTTGCACTACCACTCCTCGGTTAGCCCCTGAGACACAGATTATGGTTCTTTGTAGGAAACAATTATCATTGAGCTCTGCACATTTTAAAGTGAGCGTACTTAGTTCAGACTTTAGGATTTAAGTAAATAATATTTACTATATGTCAGTGATGTCCAACGTTTCTGCACCTCGGATCAAAGTCAAGCAAGTTCAAAGTACTCAAGGGCCAACTTCTCTTCTTTTCTTTATTTTTCAAAAATCATTTGATTGTGAATTTTTTTTTTTCTTTTAATGTTCTCAGCAATAAATTAAACATAGAATATTTAGAAAAGAACAAATTATTGTAGGCCCAGAAAAGGTTGTTGACATTTTTTAGTCTATTTCCAGCAACAACAACAACAACAACAAAAAAAACTTTCTTCAAAAACCTTTGCTGTAGTTTGCCATGGATAGGTGTAATGGTTTTGGTGGATGGATGAGATATTTTAGTTGTAAACTTGATTTCGAATATGAATGAATCGATTCATTTTAAGTTGGCCAACTGAAAAAAAAAGGATGAATCACAGACTCTGTAGCAGAAAATAAAATGTTTGTTTGCGCTTCTTAGAGCTTGGCTCACTTTAATGAAAAGTATGCTCTTTCATTCCACATAATACAACAAAATAATATTGTCATCTTCTTGTATGAATAGTTTTAGTTAGTGTTTAACACCATGCCAATAAGCAAATCCCAATGATTTTCCGATTTGCAATTGTTGTGCATTCTACTCCAGAAACCAAAATATAAGATTTCCAAGTTGGAGGGGGGGGGGGAGAAGTGCAACGAAGTAGAGAGAAATATGTTGTTTCTGGTCGTGTTGGTAAAAGGGTTAAAAGGTTACTAAACAAACAACTCCAAACCTGAGCTCTGAACCTCTGAGGCAAATCAAACACCCCATTAATGAGCTGAGCTGCTGGAGGATCCAGACTGCCAAACCTTCCTGGAACATAATGGAGAAAAACCATGAATGGTGAAGCTTTAGTGACACCTGTGTTTTACCTTCTGAAGCAAGAAGTCAAAACATCTACTGTGAAAAAAAGGTTTATTTCATGAAAGCCGTTATTGAAATCATAGCAGACATTTAGAGGCATTTATTACTAAAATCAATAGCTGTGGAAGCAAATGGCAACAGAGCATTGCAGGAAATCGCTGTGTTAAAGTTAACAGTATGTGTTGCACTGTAAATTCTCAGCATAAAAATGGCAGTGCTGTGTGAATAATGACTAATTCAGACTGCAGCAAAAGTGTTAAAAGACACAAGCGCTCAAGTCACTGTGTAAAGTGCTTTAGAGAAGAAGAAAAAAAAATAGACAGAAAACGTTCCCTCCTTCAAATGACTGGAAGGGAGTGTCTCTGCTCACAAAATGGGGATGCGAGTGTTCACCAAACCAGTTCATAGAGGACAGCTCGCATTGTCTTCTTTTATTGCCTATGATAAAGCAGCATTAGAATCCCCACTTCCTGCTCCTGTATGCATGCCAAGACTCTTTGTTAGCCTGAATGCAGAGCCTATTCATCTCAGAGCACACAACAGAACACAGTAATAACACAGTCAGGAGTTTTGACTGATGTCAGTGAGGCGCAGAGCTGCTTCAGTATGCAGGAGGCAGTGCCGCTACACAAACTCCCCGTCACCCTCTCACCGTCTCACCGTCACCGGTCTGCTGACCTTTCTGTGGCCCACGCTCCCACAACCCGACGCTGCCGTCGAGTCTTTTGCCGGCTCAGAACAGCCCAGCAATAACAGCTGGGCTGTTTAATACTAAAGCCAGGTGAACCTCCTGGCCGCAACCGGCCTCTTCCTTCTGCGGCAAGCAGAAGGCTGCGCTTGATGTTTCTTTGAGTTATTTTTTTTTCACGCATAATAGCACGGGACTGTTGTTACTTGTCATGTGAAGCGTGAGCAACTTAATTTTGGCTTGGCAGCGCTGATTGTCACACGTAAACAAAGAAAAAATAAATTGCAGCTGCCCCAATTCCGCCTCATATAGTCCAGAGCGCTGTGCGTCATGCTCCGCTGTGTTTTCGTGTATAAATGGGGTTGTACGGCAGTAAGGTAGCAGATGTTATGAGCATCAAACAACGGCATTGGTTAGGGGCTGTCATTACATGGGAACTAGGTCACCATTCAAGCCCACTCGCTGGCATTGACTGTTTCGAGTGGCTATTGATTTTCTGACTAAAGCAATGACTTCATTAATATCACCATTAGTCTGCCATCTGACACAAATGGGTATAGCTTGGCTGCTGGGCCAGACAATAATTCAACTTGATATGAATCAGAGATTGCATGAGTTCAACGTTTAGCATGTTTCATTGCAAATGTGCATTACAGAGTAAAATAGAATTGAGATTGTCGAGCTCCTTCACTAGACGGCGTTCAAATAGAATCTATAGGAAAGAAAATATCACATTTCCTCTATCTAAGACTAAACGTGTACAAGCATAACCAAACATTGCCGGTAAATTCTCCTTTCATCGTTCAATTTAAAACTTAATCTGTGAAAGATGAGAGAAAAATCAACAGATCGCCTTTCAGCAGGTTCTCCAAACAAAAACAACAATGAAAGAGGGATTATTTTCCCTTTAATCCGGGGGCACCAGCTTAGCTAAAACAAAAAGCAAGACCATGGGAACGCTCTATCCGCCGAACCCAGCTCTCCTGCAAACCACAAAAGCGTGTGTGTGCAAGAGAAGGAGAGAGACAGAGAAAGAGGGTACGGGATTTGAGATCTATATTAAAACTGCAAATAGCTTTTAAAGATTAGTGATGGGCAGAAGGAGATGACAGCAATGGGATGTGTGAAAAGTGGATTTCCCCTCCCCGCTGCGACTATTTTGATAGCAGAAGGCTTGACAAGCATCGACTTGATTGTGAGAAGGCAACGTGCACTGAAAAGCCTTGACAAGTTTCTTTGAGGCATGTACGGATCTTTTGGTGACTGAAAGGAACACAAATCAGGATTATGTATTACACAGCCACATTCAAACAGCTGGCATTAGGAGCTCCGGAGTGCCTGGCAAGACAGAGTTGTTCAAGGATGTGCCTTCGTCTTTCTCTGCGTGTGTGCAGTAATTACCCAGATTTTAGCTTTCAGGTAACCATTTCTTATGGAGGCATTCGACTGTCATCTGAATTCTCACATTTCACATAATCTACATGCTTCGCAGACATGTCAGGCAGGTTTAAATATTCTACATTTCTTAAAAATGCAACATTGGGATTTATTTTTTTTGTTAGATGTACAAATTTTCAAATTTTTTTTACTCTCTGAATGTAGGAGAACATCCTGCACTCTGCGTTCATGCAGCCCGATCACCGTGGTCATCTCAGTCTGTGTAGTTGTTGCTCTGTTGTCAGAGATGTGTGTCACTCTGCAGCATTTGTCAGGATTAGAGAAAAGTAATCCCTAACCAAACTCCAGAGGATATAATTTGGAGATATGCGCTGGAACTGAAACTGTGTCGGCTTACTCCCACAAACCCCATCTTTCACCCGAACTGAGCCATCTAAACTCATCTTTTTCAAGCCCCAGGAGACATCTGGCATTTTAAACAGGTTGGAAATGTTTTTTTTTTTTTTTTAATGGAGAAGAAAAAAAAAACTATGGAGCCACCAAATACTCTTCAAGCTCACTTTTCCATTCCACTCTTGAAAAAAAAAATCCTCCTTTATTCAGGTGAGGTATGATGTCACAGATACTTGTTGTGATATCCTTCATCACTTAATATCATCACCCACCGTCGAGTCATCCAGCAAGAGGCCTGTGGTAACTCTGGAGGAGCTACAATAGCTCAGGTGGGGGAATATGTTGGCAGGACATCTACAAATTGTGAACTCTACAGATCGGGTCTTTATGGAAGAGAAGAAAGCACCATTTCCTATTTGCAGTTTGTTTGTCAGAAGTTGTACAGGGAGAGACAGCAAACATGTTGAGGAAGGTGTTTTGGTCACTTGAGACTAATGAAATGTTCAAGTAATATTTATGTGTCAGACAACAAAAAAAAAAAAAACAAATCAGCCTGCTCACGCCATCTTACTGTGAGACATCCTCATGGTCTAGGACAGCAAAGCGAGTCGGAGTTGATAGGAGGTTGGATGGAGAAATCCTGGAAGAAAACCAGCAAATCTTACCATGAACTGAAACTGAGGCAGCTTACTCCCACAAGCCCCGAATTTCATCCAAACTCAACCACTTACACTCATCGTTTTAAACACTCCCAGAGAGATCCGCTATTTAAAAGAGGTTGAAAATGTAAAATAGTGAGCGAAAAAAAAAAATGAAGCTCTGGAGCTGCTGAGTGCCCTTCAAACTTACTTTCCCTTTCCACTCCTGAAAAAAGAAATACTCCTTCAGGCAGGTGAGGTGCTCATGATGTCAGCCCCCATCACAGATATCTGTTCTAATATCCCTCAACACTTGGCTGTCACATCACCACCCACCATTAAGTCATCGCTTGTGTCCAACATGGGGGCAGATCTGTGTGCTCTGGCCCAGTCCCAGCCCTATGCCTTTATCATACCCGGGCCTCGCTGTGACAGACAGGGCTGATCTCCCCTGCAGCAACCCTCCACCCTGCCAGTAAAAGGACAGCAGTGGAAAAAGCCCCCAAGGGGCTCGCTGAGGACGGACTCATGAATCAAACATGCACCCGAAGCTTCCTTCTTATCGCCGAGGTCAGCCCAGGCATTAATACGCCATGGCTCGAGGGAGCTACCTACTGTGACCTCCCTCGGTTTGCCTGAACAGAAGGGCACAGTCCTCAGGAGCCAGACCAGCGAGAGAGGGCCTCCCTCCAACACAGTCACTTCACATTAAGTCTACATACTGAGAAAAGGGGCAACAGTGAGAGAGAGAGGACAAAAAGAGGTGCAGAAAGGAAGGATGAGGCCAAAGAAGAAGAGAAAAACAATACTCTGGTAGTGCAGAGCGGGGCAGGGAGTAACACGTGGGCAAAAATCGACTGTGTATACAGACCCTTTCAAACACCACCAATCTTCATTGGCCAGACGGCTTGTGATATATGTGACTGTCTGCCAGCGTAAATTAGGCGGTCCAGCCCGCTGTGTGGTAAAGCATGACGGGGCCGGACAGTGCACTAACTCAGGAGGCCCGGTGCCACGCACACCAGCTTCTCGCTGCTCTGGCACGCCATAAATCACCAGCTGGGGGAAATGAATCGCTGTCCGTCCGAGCTGGATGCACCAGCTGGCACCGCCACCACCTGACCAGCAGGAGCCCATGCCGATGCTGGTGAGGCTGAAATCAAGAAAAATGAGGCATGGAAGCAGACGGAGCCGTACCCCTGTGCTACCTCATTAGTCTCCTCTGGGCTTCCTCCACACAGAGCTCTTCTGAAGTGAAAGGGCACACAAAATATATTTCACAGAGTCACCTGAGGGGAGGAAGAAAAAGGGGGGAAAAGAAATGATCACCCCTGGTCTCCTCACAAATCAGTGCAGGAGCGAACTGGCAGACAGTATTAGTGTTTGAGAACCAGGAGCTCAGGGAGACAGCAGGTAGGGCTGCGGCTCAGAGGGGGAGCACGTGGGGGGACAGCTTTGTGTTCGCTCTTACTTAATGGAGTTATTTTACTGAAGTAATGACTCAACCCTATTGGGGATTCCACTCTGCAATCAGATGTAGTTAACGGGAAAACATGTTGATGAATAGATTTTCACTTTTCAATATTGCTGAGTTGCTGGTGGAGAGCCCACTTATATGCTGACCGCTGCGATTATGAGAAGCAGCGTGGGCGTCAGAACTGAGGCACTCATCAGGAAAATGGGTTGAAATTACATCAATACTGCCACATGGAGAGCTGGAGAGATCTAAAATAATATACACTTGATCCTCTGCTGTGGACATGGGGTTGATGCTTTACCTTTGATATTGTAAATGATGGATTCAAAACACTTTAAGCGTTCGTTTTTAGCTTCTGTCTGACAAAGCCACATAACCGCAGTAAAAGTCAGAAGTGGGATGCAGCTGAGAATGGCACAGAGTAAATGAACTGGATTGATATTAGATTTTAAGCTGGCCATCTGCAAATGATTGGCAAGGCCATTTTCCTTTAAACTCCCCCGCAACTCTTTTAGGGGTAAATTTCATTGGCCTGCAGTAGGGCTATTAAGAAGTCCATCACTGTGAAAGATGTGGAGGCTCATATCCTTCTTGCACGGAGAGGTTTGATGATCGCTGTGTGGTAATGAATGGCTGGAAGGCTGAGGAAATGTACTGCAGGCGGCAAGGTCAAGTCTATCCTGGCAGCGTGCCGCAGGCCCAAACCGCTTCATGGGTCTGACCCACCTCTTCCTCAACAGATGTCCAGGTGTATCCACAGCCAGCTCATCAGTCGGATGGTCAGTCGGTAATTGAGCACAGCTTCAGTTTGACATCAGTTTTGACAGGGAATCAGCCTCCATCACTGTCACAACACAGCAGTAGATGCTACATTTTCTTGGAATTAAATACATGGCATTATTTACTTCATTTTACTTTCACATTTCCATGTCTTGTCACATTACGAACCACAAACCTGTAACTACATTTTACAGGGCAGACCAGTTAAATGCAGTGCATAACTGCAAAGGAGGAAAATGATAAGTGGCTTTAAATGTTTTTTTTTTGTTTGTTTGTTTTTTTTTTACAAATAAATATCTGGAAAGTGTGGCATACATCTGAATTAATCCCTCTGTGCTCTGCTGGCCTTAAATAAAAGCAAGTGCTACCATCTTCAGAAGTTGCCAAGTTAGTAAGTCGAGTCGACCTAAATCCTATATCCAACCACCTGCGAGAAATTCAAAGTCTGCTTAATGTCAGCTGTTCTGTGAAGGCCCCAGAGATTTATTAGAGAACATTAGAGAACAAACAGCATCACAACAACCAACAAATACGACAGACAGGCCGAGGAGAAAGTTTTGGAGAAGTTCAATGTAGAGTTAGGTTATAAAACAATATCCTAAATGTTGAACAGAGCTCAGGTCAATCCATCATCTGAAAATGGAGACGGTATAGAACAGTTACAAACCTACCAACTAATGAAAAGCCAGATAACGGAGAATTAATCAGAAAAACATCCAGGAATTTTCCCATAGTAAGGGAAGTAGTTCCACAGAGTTGGTTTGGTTCCCAAAAATCAGACCTTTATTGCTGCGTTGCAAATGAAGCCACTGTTGAAGGAAAGGCTATATAAGGGATTCGGCATTATGGGAGTCTTCTATGATCAGATGAGACTCATAAGGACTCTTTGGTCAATTTGCAAGATGTGTGTCTCAAATAATTAACACTGCACATCATCCTGAACACACCATCCACCATGGTTGAACACAGTGGTGTATAAGACCAGAGGCTGGGTCAGAGGTTAACCTAACCGCAGGATTAGTCAGAGCTGCAATGACACAGTTAAGATCAAAGCATTTAAATGTGTTATAATGGACCAGTTAAAGTCCAAATGTACATCCAATAAAGAACAAAGAAAAATCTGTGGTAAGGCTTGAAAATGTATCTCCACTAAATCTCTGTCTGGTCTGACTGAGTTTGACCTGTTTTCCAAAAAAATAAAAATAAAAATAAAATACAACAATGATGGGAAAAAAATGTTCAGTCTCTTGGTGCTCAGAGCTGGTAGACCTTAAATCATCCTAAATCACTCGCAGTAATTGTAGTGAAAGGTGGTTCTACAAGATATTGACTGATCTAAATGCAGACACGCTACACTTTTCAAATTTGTATTCATGAAAAACTTTAGGGGTATGAATATTTCTGCAAGACTCTATGTGTAAAATCTGCAGATGAAAGACAAAAGAAGAGGCCTGAAGAAATCTGAACCCTGGCTGTTCTTTTTACCCAATCACAACATTTCCATCATCCCTGTCGACGAGGCTCAGTGGCAACGAAAACAACCGCTCTCCATTTCCTGTCCTCCTCTCAGCAGCTGTCACTGTCATCACCTTCCGCCCCTGCCGTTCCCTCTCCACACCTCCTCCATTTTAGCAGTAATCATCAGGCCATGCAAATCCCGAGCACTGAGAGGTTCGTGTTGCCCTCTCTGGGACATCCTCTCCCAGCTGCCTGGGCCCTTGAGTTGACCACCCAGGGGAAGGGAAGAGGAAGTCATTACCACTATCACAGTCAGACACTGGCCCTGCACTGTCTGACAAGCCCCTCCAACTCATAAAGTCCTTGACAACTTCACTAAAACATCCAATTTCAGTCGGAGCCCATTTATAATGACAAATAGAAATCAATCACTCTAACCACTGCACATTCCTGCTGAATTTGTCTGCCTATTTGACTGCCCAAAATGGCCTTGGAGAGAGAAAAAAAAAAAAAAGGAAGAAGAATCCTTTCTTCTAATACCAGTATCCCATCCATCCACATCTCCGGGATATTCATAATTCATCATCTTCGATTCCTGACATCTGCCACTGATTGTGACGACGGGTTGGCTGGAATTAGGCACTCCTGGGAGCAGCGGTAATGTGCTGGTGGGCCATCGCCTGCCGCCTGGCTGAGGAGGGGCTGGGTGGAGGACGGAGGCCGGCAGCAGCAGGAGCCTTTCACACTCCTAATGTGTAATTAGGAGCCATTTTGGAGCACTGCCTTCCTGCTCTGAAATTAGCTGCCTTTTATTAATCAGCCAGGCCAGTTCGCCGGCACGATGGGTCTCCCTATAATCTAACTCGAAATGTTGCTCTTAATTACAAAGGGGGAAGAGACAGCGAGGAGAGGGGCAGCAGCTCCGGCATGATCCCCATGGGTTTAATTTCTGCCCTGCAGAACACAGACTAAATGAACATTAAGGCGTTACAGTCAACATGCTACGCTAGAAATAGCAGTCAGTGTTTTACCTTTCATTCATTTAGCTCCAGCAAAAAAATAAATAAAAAAAAATCCTGCATTCGGTATGCTTCATATACAGAAATTCAACTTCAAACTGAGCATACAAGGAGAAAAAACTCTCAGATTTACTCCGTCTGCTAAATCATTTGCATGTGCCCAATGTCAGCTCCACTTGAATGAGAGATCATACATAATATGTGATTACAAGCACCAGTCCTCCTTCGGCGAGCTAAGTGCTGTGACCCTGACCACGCTCATCAGTGTTGATGCCCTGATGACTGCAGATGAGAGGCACGTACACTTCACTATTTAATCTCAGTAGTCGGGACTTTTTTCTTTTCTTTTCATTACACATTTAATGGAAAGATCAGAAACTCATCCAGAGCGATACAGGCAGGGAAAACTATCTCTGGATTACATAAAAGCCTTTAAAAAAAGGACATCTGCAGCAGCTGAGTCCTTCACTGATTGAAAGATTTTTTTTTTCTAATTTCCTTAACTTCTTAAAAGTTCATCTAAAAGTTATCATGTTTTTTTTTTAACTGTTAGTTTAACAGCATAACAAATGCTACAGGCAGACCGCTATTTTGCATTATAAAGGATAAAGAGAGTTGCTTGTCAAACTTTTTACTCTTGCGTTTCTTTTAATCATCATTAAAACATCCGAAAGTAACCATTCCTTTATGAAATCAAAGCTTCAAATGCAAGATGGGAAACATTCTCCTTTGGCAATTAATTGTAGGCTAATTACTCATCAGCCACCTCATTACCCCAAAACCTACATATAACATCAAGTCAAAGAACCATTTGGATAAAATTGAGATATTTTATTTTTATTTTTAGTCTAAATCTGATGAATGATTTGGGGCTTATCTGTAGATGCCAACAATTTGCTTTGCATTTAAGACACAATTTGAACAGCAAACTATTGTAAGTTATTCAATGCGCCAGCAGTCATATTAACAGAAACTAAAGAATTTACATCACTGTAATGATAAAGTCCAAATTAGAGCCACAAAAGCAACATAAATCAGATTCAGCATTCCACGATGCATTCATAACTCATGTGTAGACATGAGGCAACCCAAACTGAGCTCGAGACAAACACTACCACAGGGATCTAGTTTGTCAATGAAAAACTGGTTTGATGTAAAGCCACAACCTTCAGATTTTTAATAACAGCTCTTTGTTATTTCATGATTAAGACTTTTTGGACAAAACCTTTTAAGACAAAAGCAACATGAAACAACATGTCTTGTGGTCTCTTCACAAAACAACCTCTACAAAACGAAAACAAAATTTCTTGGCTAGCTGTATAGCGCTGACATTTATAGATTAGTGGATGGACTAAGTGAACTAAGCGCTACGGGTCATGCTGACTGTCTTTGATCGGGACGCTGTTAGTGAAAGTTAACCAGTTCTGTCTCAATGAACAGCTTGAAACTGAAGAAGAATAGAAGACACTTAAAAGGCAGCTAGCTGTGTTTTATTCAACGTTTTGCAACATGTCTGCAATTTATTAAGGTTGCAAAACAGCAAGAGAGAGAGGGAGAGAGAGAGAGAGAGAGAGAGAGGGAGACACAGAGAGAGAGAGACAGAGAGAGGGAGACAGAAAGAGAGAGAGAGGGAGACAGAGAAAGAGAGAGGGAGACAGAGAGAGAGAGAGAGAGAGAGAGAGAGAGAGAGAGAGAGAGAGAGAGAGAGAGAGACAGAGAGAGGGAGACAGAAAGAGAGAGAGAGGGAGACAGAGAAAGAGAGAGGGAGACAGAGAGAGAGAGGGAGACAGAAAGAGAGAGAGAGAGAGACTCTAGGAGGTTGCAGAAGTTCAATAATTGTTTTTTGAGTTAAACGTTTATTAAGTTATTTCTCTTTTTTATTAGTTGCTTTAAAATTGATCAAATTGACAAAAAAATAGAATAAACTAAAAACAGAAAGTGAAAAACATAAAATATCTGATAGTTATATTACTTTTTGGACTATGTGGAATAATTTCTGACATAGTCACATATTTTGTTAGCTAATCATAGCTACCAAAATATGCTGCCTTAAAATTGCTCTTCAAATAATGTAATCCTCCTGTATTCGAATGCAATCAAGCGAAAATGACGACTTGTGTGTTTGTAGTGTTTCTACAAAGCTCAATTCACGTTTATGAATATTGTAGCACCAGCCATCCCTATAATCTTCGAGAAAAAAAAATGCATGAAAGAAAACACGACCTAATCTATGAAAATTTTTAACTTTAGTAAAAATTTCTTGCGTTGCTGAGGGCTCTCGGCTGATTAACAAACAAGGAGTGGATGATTAACCCCCTTCTTTAACGTGTTGGCATTGCAGCAGGGCAATCACGCTCTGCAAAGCTGAGACCACTTTAGCTTTTAGCATAATAACCACACTATCCTGCTTTTCAGGCCTTGGGGCAGAAAACAGAACAACACAGATTGTGAGATTCAAAATCAAGCTACAAATAAATAAAAAAAACAGTAGATTTTCTATTTTAAAGTTTAGTTTGTTGGTACTATCCATTGACTATTTGGAACATATAAAATAAAAGTAGCTGGATGCTGCAGTAAACCAGATTATTTGGCTTTCAAGCTATAAAACCAGAGCACTACCTGTATGCCCAAACATGAACTAAAATACTGCAGAGCCCAGTAACAATTTTCCTCCTGTTCATCACGGCAACTTTCAGATTAATCAAATATGGTGCTTATATCGGCCTCCGTCCTCTTCATCAGCACCAATCACTGAATCCTGAGACAAGCCTTCTTTTCTCTCGGGGAAAGGAGCGACAGAAATAGTCATTTTAATGGAAGAAGAAGCGCTGCAGCGGTTGAAGTGTTATAATTAGCATTCAGAGTGAAAGTGGGATTATGTGACCACTGGCTGGGAGCTTTTAGGTTCTGGCCCAGTGGACACAGAAAGTGGACTCCCCAGGGAGCAAGACATGCTGGGTTTGAGAGGGGTTACTGGACTGTGCTGTCTCTCTGACTGTGAACCACTGGGGACCAGAGCGGAGGCGCCTGATGGTGCACTGAAGCCTGAGTGCGACACCTGGGCTGTCCGTCATGGCCGCGAACGCTGACAACGTGACACTTGACAGGATGGGAGTCGAGGCTGCAACAGTAGAAGTCAGGACCCGGCTGACAGAGAGGATGAAAGGCGTGCAGATCAAACTCAGTAATTTCAATCCAAGCCGGCTTGTCTTCGTCTCCCTCTCGTCTCCTTGGCTCAGAGTTCGTGGCCCCTTTAAATAAATCAGGGTCGTGAAGAGGCAGAACCCATCAATTAGAGTTGTTTGATGAGACTGTGTGTATGCGTGTGTGTGTGTGTGTGTGTGTGTGTGTGTGTGTGTGTTTGTGTTAATCAACAGTGTGACAGGCTAAGAAGAGACAGGAGGGAGGGCTGCAGAGCTGGGGAGCTTTAGGAGAAGCTTTGACAAACGGCCTTAAAGATGAATTTCCCAGCCTCCCTTGCTAAACTAAACTGATATCCAATTATGTCCCCCACACAGACAAGCAAAGGGAGCAGCTGTGAGCAGAAAAAGCTCACATTGTCAGAATTGTCCAGACGCGATGCAGAGAAACGCAGGACCTTGAAGGAGATGTCACAAGGAGGCCAGAGTCAGCTGCTTGAGTGAGCGATGGTCCACACGCTTGCCTGAAAGCATGACATTGCCGAAGGGGGAAAAACACCATTTTATCATTCAGTGCGATTCGCACCCTCTCTCCCTGTCAAACATGCCATATGTCCCCGTCACAGGTCGTCTTGCTGGCTTATCGAGTGTGACAGGGCTATTCACACACTGCTCCCAATCAGACACTATCTCCTGCAAGAAAAAAAGAAAAAAAAAAGAATCACCACCAGAGCACAGTGACGGTCTGTCAGGCGGAGGGCACCAACCTCCACAGGGCCTGTGACTCTGCCCATCTGGGGGGGGTAAAGGCCAGGGGTTATGCTGGAAGATGGAGCCTGGGTGTCCCCACAAGCCAAGAGCTGCTTCAAGCTCAGATTTTTTTTTCTTTTGATATTCAGTCTTCAACAAGACAGAACTTTATTTATTGTTAGGGGGAAAAAATGGTCCTCAGAGCTGCCTTTGAAACAATCGATCAACATGACATTGATAGCCTAAAACATAGTGCTGGATTGTGTGGCGCTGTGAAGGATTGGTTACAGTCTTACTTATCGGATTGTGACATTTTGGGAAAATAATTCTGAGCAAAAAAAAAAAGAGCACACGTGGGGCTCATCAAGGACCCATTCTCAGATCACTTTTATTCAACATCGACTTCTATTCCCAGCTCGGATTATAGGATACGACCAAATATCTTATCGCGCATTATGACGCCCAACTTTACATTTCCACAGTCCTGTACAGTCACTGAGTGGGTCCCCAATATCTATACAATGACGGATCAGAATTTCTTCCATGCAAATGTAGCTGAAGTCATTATTAGTATGTAAAAGGTAAAGCTGGAGATCAGCGCCCAGCTAGCCTCAGTGAGGCTTGAGACCAGAAAACATGAAATAAATCTCTTTTTTGTCATTAGGTTTGAGGTTTCTCAAAAGTCCTATCATTAGATGTCATTTAATACCTATATGCTACCCCTAATCAGATTATTATCAGATTATAGGCTAATATAGCATTTGTCACAACTAATGACATGTATTTCAGTGCCGTCACACGACCGCACTCCCTTACAGTCATTGAGTGATTGTGTTTTAATGTAATGGAGATGACGTGTGAGAATTTTTTATTCAAGTATATCAAAAATGCAGAAGTCAAAGTTTAACATCAACATAATGTTCATGACTAAATAAGCTCATTATCTTATTAAAAATGCAGACAGGAAAAAGGCAGGAAACCGATATTTTTACTTTGACCAGTTTGTCATAATGGTGCATTTGAATCCATCAGTCCCTGCAATTCAAAATGCTGCAGTCAAACCGTTGATCCACACTAAAAAGGAATCATATAACAGTCCAAAAGTCACTTTTTATTCAATTTTCAGTGTAAAAATACCATGACATGTTTTGGGCCTGAATACTTTTCGGAGTTGATGGTCAGGTAGAAACCACCTGGACCCCTCAGGTCTTCAAAGATTTGTTTATTCAGAGATCCAATTACCAGAACTTAAGATGTGGCGCAGTTTAGTTTGTTTGCTTTTGAGTACCCTGATAAACTGAGATGCTTTAAAAAATAAATAAATTAATTAATTACTGGGTAAAACAATTACTGGAATACTACTGTAGCATTAATATTTTATCATGAAAAGTGGTTAAAACTGAGTCAACCATCCTGCTCTCTTTCAGTAGTCTGCATCCGTGCGATATGGCTGGTTGTGAATGTGAGGCAGGTTATTTGCCTGACAGGAAACAGAGGAAGTATGTAAACCTCACACAGGGAATCTGCTCACCAGACAATTTTCCTAACCAGTAGACCATAGAGGCCCCCTTATGCGTTACGCCAACCTGTGGCTACAAGTCAGGAGAGGCAGAGGTCACAGAAATCCACACACGCCTTGCCTCAGACTCGCCTCAGTTTCAGAGTCGACAAATGAACACTCGGAATGCCCGGGATTTTTAGTGGTACTTAGCTGCCTGGCTCCAAACACAATAACACTGTAGATGCTGAATATATTCTCTAAGTGAGCAATCAGTCGCAAAGTGGGCTGAAAATTGCACTTATCTTCACCATGATGATATGCATAGAGAAATAAATCAGAAGATGGAGCTGAGGGGCGAGAGGGGACGGTGGCATCACTGGATATGTCCTATGTTAAAAAGCAACATGATTTGGTGTCTAAACTCCTCAGGAAAAAAAGAAAGAGCCAAAACCATCCTACTGCGATTTTTTTTTTTTTTTTTTTTTTTTTTTTTTTTTTTTTTATAGGAGAGATTTCTGTGAAATGATTGCTAATCTATGCAAAAAAGCAATCAGTGACTCATTCATAATGCATGAGCAACGAGATACCAATTTTGCCACGGCTTTCAGATTATTAGATGTTATCACCAATGCAGCAGATGAAATATGAACACTCCTACCTGTTTCTTTGTAATTATAAGACTGCAGCGGTCCAGACATGCTTGTGCGCTGCACAGGAGGGGGAGCAAAATGTGAAGAAACACACAGACAGACCATCAGATTGAACATCCATTACTATCCGACTGCAGATAGCTCTAGATGGGAATATTTGTTTCTAACAGCTTTATGCATCCATTTGGGTCGTGATTTATCAACCTAAAAGCCGCAGTTTTAAGTACATCTGGCTGACATTTTAATGGTCCATCAATCACATTATGTCACGTGATAACGTTTTGAGATCATCCTCCTCTGAGCCGCGGTGAGGATGGTGGCGGTGGGGAGAGGGGGGGGGGGGGGGATAAATTGGCGGGAATCCCAGGGGAATTTTGAA
>NW_015112720.1:218450-251101 GCF_001443285.1 Poecilia latipinna
GTTGGATATTGTGATTTTGAAAAAGAACCACTAATGTCCGGGGGGGGGTTGAGGTCGGGGGGGAGAGGGGGGGGGGGGGCGATAAATTGGCTGCAATCCCAGGGAAATTATGACGACCTATTTCAAATTCAAAGTGAGTTCATAGTATGAATGTTAGTTAAGCTGCTTCTCAAATTAATGCAAATCAAATTTCATTGAGGATGTTTTTGTTTTGCATTATAGACGCACATATGCTAAATATATTCCTGAGCTTCAGCTAAAAACCAGAACAAAACAAAAAACAAATCCTGTTTGGATTATTAGACTCATTTTTTTTTTTTTAATGTTAAGACAGAAACTGTGTCTCATGTAGGGTTGCTACTAAACAATGCTAAATTTACAATATTTTCAAGATTAAAAAATAGCTCAGAAATACTAAGCTATAATTTATGCAAAAATGCTAACTAAACACCACCTGTAACAATTTGTGGCATCTCTTGTAAAGATGCCTAAAAGATATGTAAAATAATTTATTTTATTGCAACAGCATAATTCTTTTTTACATCCACCATTATTGTGCGTTTCAACAAAATCCAAATGTTATGACCCCACAGAGAAATATTTGATCAAATACAAAATCCTTCTTCTACGGCCTGCTCGATCCCAGATGTGAGTCGAAGAGAAGAAAGTAAAAGAAAGGATCCAATACTCTGAATCTCTGTGATCTAGTAAGACTGTGCAGAGGAATGATCCCTTCTCTGTGTGCTCCAGTCTTAAGGAAAGTTACAGGAAAGTGCTTCTATTAATAAACGGAGAGGATTAGCAGTGGTGGCGATGGCAGTTGCAGCAATGAATTTCTGAGATTTGCTTTCCCACTAAATAGATGTACTCATGTCAAATGCTGGATTTCAGTAAGAAAAAGAGAGAGAGTTTATTCTACTGCAACAAAAGAACATTTTATACTTGAAGATTTACTAAACATCTCTAGCATTGTGGTCTCTTCTAGCCCAATAACCTGCACTTAAGTTTAAAGGTTTGTTCAGCCCAGCGTTCAGCAGCTCCCACTGACACCGAGACTGGCAGACTGTAGCATAGCCTTCATTCCTCTTTGTTTTATTTGAACAGAAAAAAAAAAAAAATCACACACCTGACTTTTAAAACTTAAGTTTTAATGTGTCTGAATAGCACCTGGAAGCCTTGTGAAAGGCACTGGCAGATCTCATGCTTTTACATTCGGGGGAAAGTCTGACACAAGGGATTTGCTCTTAAAACGGAGCACAGAGAGGATGAAGGGTGGTATAAAAATCAATGAGGCTTTTCAAAGGTAACATGAAAACCGAGCGCCTTAGTCTGCAATTAAAAAACATACTACTGCCGGTGCTGGAGAGATGACAGAGTGTGTTGCACATGCCCTCGACTCCGTGGGATCAATTCCGGGATCAATACTCAGACATGATACAATTCCATAATGGAAACAGGGACATGGAGAGGAGGTGTCGTGTGTTTTCAGATATTTACAATTGTGCAGCTCTGTCTGTTTCTGAGGGATAACAGAAACCCAGCTCTAGACATAACAGATCCTCCAGGTTGAAACCTCACTTTAAATGTTTTGGCTACGTTTAGGACTGCTAAAACAGGCTCCCGGTCCAGGAGAGGGGAGCGGGGGGTTGTGGACCCACAGAGTCTCACAAGATAAAGTTGAGACATGACAAGGATGGGAAAGATTAAATAAAGTTTTCAAATCAAAACTTTGATATTTTTTTTGTTATCTGATCGTCTGATGTGCTATGAAAGTTTGGCTTCAGCTTAAAAAAAAAAAAATCAAGCAGGAAATGATTAAATGACACATAAACATCCAGAGAAGACATTTGCTTAGCTCTGGTCAGTGTGGAAGTGGAGTTCAGCCCGTAAATGAGATCCCGCAAAAACCCCCAAGTTCTGGAGCCAAAACTGTTTGACTGGATGTGAAGTTGAGATCTGCTGTCTGTGGGGACAAACTTCATCTCATCCATTCATAGGAAAGGGTTTGGTTCAGTTCAGCACATATTTGTTTAGTCTGAAGATTATAACAGAGATGATAGCTACAAAAAAATTAACATTATGTAACTTCAAAGTGTAAAATGAGCTGCATTTTTAAACATTCACTGCATCAATCTCAAATATTTATTTTAAGTTGGGTCAACACAAGTTTATATAAGAATATCTAAACCAGCGAGTGCAATACTTGTGTTTTTTTGTTGTTTTTTTTAAATGGGATGAATTTTGTAATCCTAAAACCTCTAAACAGAAACTGAACATAAGAATGTTTAAAAGTTTTTTTTTTTTCTTTTATATTGTGAATTTTAATATTTTAAATTTACCTTCACAAAAGGGGCAGCTCATATCAAAATGCTAGAGGTTGCTTTGTTTGAGGAGTTTGGTGAAAATTCCTGTTTTATCAAAAGATACTCTTGGTTTGAATCTTGGGTGCAATGTTTTTGGGCAGCTTTAAGAATATTATTTTTAGCAGAGACCTCCCAATTGGCAGTAAATTTATTGCACACATTTATGAAGTGGTCAGGCTTTACCTGCACGGATGGATGTATGGGCAAATGGGTGCATAGATGAACTTATTGATGCAACATTTAGACAATGGAACAGGAAACTAAGACTTTAAAACACAACAATCCGTATTTATCATTGTCCACACCTGCAGAATGCTTCAACGAAATCCCAGACTTCTCTAAACTCCATACGAACCCCATAAAAATCATTTCTGACAGCATTCTCACATCCTGCTGTCTTATTCGGACCCCTGCCTCCGACGTGGGCCGCCAACCTCCTACTTAGCAAAAGGGCAAACAGCCCCAGGAGGATCATCCAGCTCATGATGACAGAGAGGAGCTTGTGATGTTGACTGTGCCTCTGTCACCGTGTTCCTACAGACGCTGATGGGGAGCGGTTGCCTAAACGTCCCCCGCCGAGGCCGTTTCCTCATCAGCCTCTGACACGCATACGGCATAAAAACACACAAAGCAGGCACTTTCCATAATAACGGAGACAAATGCTGATCTACGGGCGTGAATGGAGCTGTACACCGAAATCCCCATTAGCAAAACCACTGGACATCGGCTTCATGATATCTTGTCAGTCAGGTCTAATTCTGCATTCAGTCTTAATGGTTCCTGACAAGTCTCTCACCAGTTGACACGGGACCAGAGGGAATGTGCCACAGTGAGCACGACCACTCAGCAAATTCACATTTAGCATTTCATTCCTCCTGCTTGGACAAAATGAATTATTCATTGTCGTTTCGCTCGCACAGATTTATACAGACAAAACTCCCTCAAACACCCAAAATGTTAAATGATTTTTACATACCACCCTCCCAACCCCCCATCTTTTCTGCCCCACTACAAGGGCAGCTCACAGTTCCTACTGTATCTCTGGAAATCTGACATTCTTCCTCTTTATCCTTGACCCCCTTTCCTCACCCCCATGGTTATCTGAAATAATCCCAGGTCCTCCTTAGATTCTATTCATCAGAGCAGAAAGAAGCCGGCACTGACACTGATATATATAAAAAAAATACCATCTGTGCCTCACTTGGGCAAAAAGGACTGAAAGAAAATGAGAGAAAATAAAAAGAGGGGCTTCAAATAAAACTGGCTTTGTTGTGTCCCTCTTGTCCAGACCCCTCCCTAACACCCCCGTTTGCCCCGACCCTCAGCTATTCTTGCCTTCCCGCCCTCCTCAATGCCATTTCAATTGAGAAGCGCAGTGGTAATTAAATTCCAGCAGGGGTTAGGAGCAACTGTGCAGCACGCTGACAGGGGGGCTGCCCTGACATAAAGATGACACAATTCAAGAGGACAGAGAGGGCAGACGCAGAGAAAGGGTGGGTGAGTGTGACGGGGGTGTGTGTGTGTGGGGGGGGTGCAGGGGGGGAATGCGGGTGGGGTGACGAATGTCGTTTATTCACGTACACAGCCAGATTTGGACTTCTCAATCTTCATGACATTTGAAAGAACAAAAAAAAAAATGAAATGGATATTCACTCCCACGGTGACCTTTTCCCCAAATCGGGGGGTTATTCCAGACAGATCAGTCAGCTGCATCTTCGCTATTTGCAGCATATTTTGCAATGCTTAAAAGGATGAGCAATAAAGTGGCGGAGAATTTGGAAAAGCTGTTGTGTGTCTGTGTAACTCGGAGGGACGCCGTTTGTTGTTTATTCACAGCACAGTGATGCTAATCCAGATCCTCCAGAGAGGCCGCACACGCCTGCTGTCCTCCTTTCTGCAACCTTCATTAGCAAAACAACACAACCTGTTAGTCTTTAACTTGATAAATAAAACCACAAAATGATTTAGAGGCTGAAGATTTTCACTTTAAACATCACTTTAGACATCAATTTGTTTTTTTTTTTATATTCAATCTGGCATGCATCAATTTCCAGAACAAATCCTTCATTTGAATTTACAAACTTGTTTTTTTTGTAACTGATGTGTCCTGAACAAAAAAAAAAATCACTCACACAGCTTTATTACATTCACTAAAGAAGTTGTTGACCCTGTTAAAATTATAGAAGTGAGGATTTAATGTTATTAAACTAATCCATTAAAGTATTAGTTTTATCCTGATTCATTAAAACAATATGTGCCACTCTGCTGCCATCTAGAGTACAGATACACCATTGCATGTAATAATTATGCTCCAATGTGCAAAAAGGCCCAGTTGATTAGTGTCAAATACACTAAAAAAAATAAGTTCAGTCAAAAAAAATCAATTGGAAACATTATTTTTTCCATTCTCCCAGTTCCCATTATTTGTTAAGTATATCAAAGGTTTTGAGACATCAACTAGAAGTCCCACAGTGTAAGAATCAGTCCTTTTGGCTTAGCCACCAGTAGGCCTCAGTACCGGTTTAAAACCTCCATAATTTCCTCTTTAACAGAGGAAGGGAAGTGCTGCTGCACACCTGGTCCACCAATACTTGTTTCCCAGCAGTCATAGCCACAGTCCCTCAGGTCCTTCATCGTCCCCTGAAGAGTCGTTGAATCAGTTTCTGCAAATAGAACCAACAATAATGTCAACAGACAAGAAAGGTCAGGCTAAGATGGTTCCATGAAAGCTTCAAATGTTTCTTAGAGAAGATTAATGAATAAACAGCATCATGAAGACCAAAGAGCACAGCAGACAAATTATGGAGAAAGCAGTGGAGACATTTCAAACATGGATCTTCTTGTAAAACAATATCTTAAGTTTTACAGAGCAACTCTCGATCCAACATCCAAAGATGTAAAGAGTATGGGCGAGAACAGGGTTGGGTTATGAAACAATATCCTGAGCGTCAAATATGTCACAGACCTCTGCTCAAATAAAAATCCGAAAGAGTGCGGCACAAAGGGAATGTTTAGTCGAGAAAGGAAAGAAGTAATTCAATTTTTAAAAAGTTGAATAAGTAATCACAAAAGAAAACTCTTGTCAGTTCTAGTGGTTTTAACATCACTGATCTGATTGTTGTTGGGTTTTTTTTTATCACATTTTAAAATGATTTAATTCTTACAAAGTGTGTAGAATGCTAATTTATATTGAACACAAATGAAGCCAAAATGGAAAAAGCTTGCAACAAACTCAAAAAACCATTGATAGTTGTAAAACACCTCACATCCTTTTTCTTTCCATAACAGTCTATCCTCAGGGTGCAGGCGCAGCTCCTACAGACGGAGATAAAATAACTTCTTCTAAGGGCTTTATTATAATGAGCTTTAGAGCAGACAGATGTAAAAGTGTTTAAAATAGCTGCAATTCAAAAACAAAAGCATGAGAAGAAAAAAGTATTTGGAAATCTATTTAGGAGATTGAGAACCTATTAAAATTCAGTAAGCTGCAGGCATAAACAGACTGAACACAGCATTTCTGATTGGTTCAGTGCATGAGCACATATATGTATATGTGCTTTCTATAATTCCTCTCATCATGCATTGTCCTTACAATCCCTACATCTGAGAAAAGGTGGAGAGTGTCTGTGGAAAACAGAACATTTAGTGTCACAGAGAGTTTTCCGTAACTAAAAACTGTTCAACTGAAATTATTAGACAAGTATTTGTAAAGCGAGATGGGCAGAATGGGTTACTATGAACAAGACAAAAAAAAAAAAAAAAACACTCAATATGATTGGCAAAGCTTGCCTTAGAAACACAGAGTATGG
Source organism: Poecilia latipinna (assembly GCF_001443285.1). Lineage (NCBI taxonomy): Eukaryota > Metazoa > Chordata > Actinopteri > Cyprinodontiformes > Poeciliidae > Poecilia > Poecilia latipinna. The sequence continues at coordinate 224,623 of NW_015112720.1, forward strand.
AGATAAAAAGTAATTTTCTTCTGGATGGCTGTTTTGAAAAGACAGATTGATTCATTCCATTTTTGCACTGGAATGAATCAATAAAAATTTGGGCTCATCTTGCAGCCAAAGACAGAAGGAATGTTTAGTTGGAAAATGAAAGCAGGAATTCAATTAAATAAATAAAGGAAATTCAGGGGAAAAAAATAATGCAACTTTTAAAATTACAAGCATACCTTAAAATCTACAAAGGACAATATCAAGAGGCATGACATGAATGTTCTGCCGTAGACCCCTCCATTACCTTGAAAATGTTTTTTCTCTGACTGATCTTCTGACGATCAGTGCAGATAAGAAGGCCAAAAGAAATATTAAGAACTAAAAGCAACAACTAAAACACTCTTTTCTCTTGAATTATTTTTCTACCTCAAAATGTCACATTTTTAAGCCAGTCTCAACCATTTCACTGGCTGTCGAAGCAAACCGAGAATTTTACACACTTTTCTATGACATAGCAGCTTTTTAAGCATATCCTCAAAACTGAACATGTACCTTCGTTCTTAGATGACCACAAAACCGCCTGCAAATTTTCCTTAAAATAATGTAATGTTTTCTGGACAGAAAAGATTTGGAATATATCAAACAGATGAGAGACTATTTATAGACAACACAGGAAAAAAAAAAAATGGTGTGAGCACTTTTGTGGGAAAAGTTGGCGAGTTCAGTCTCACCCACTTATTACTCAAAATTTGAGACAATTGAGCATTAGAGTCTGTGAGAAAGAGCACCCCAAATAACCCAGACAGCTGGAGCAGTCAGTCAGTTTTTCAGGTAAGAAAAGGTTTTCTTTCACTGTACTTTCTATTCTCTTTGTCAGATTTCTCCAGATGGCATGATTGAATAAATAAATATTCCATCATTAAACCCAAAATCTGGGATGGACTCAGAGCTGAAAGATAATTAACTGGGTGAGCCTTCAGAGTGGTTTTCTTTATTGGATTTTTGTCCCACACATTTGTTCACCACTGTGACAGATTACAGACAAAATGAGTCTCCTTTGAGGAGCTTTTAAATCAATGGGGAGGTTTCCGGTCTGTTAAGTCTCCAGGCTCCCGTCTCTAAATCAACATTTCTTCTGACTTTTCTTCATAGGATAAAAATCTCCACTTTATGAATTCAAATTCAAGCTGGAGACTTGTTTGGCACTGATGTCACTGTTGATTCGACATAGTAATGTCATCATTCTTTAGTTATTTTCAGTTTTGTTATTGGCTGCCTTTTTTTCGTCCACCTTTATTTATTTTATTTTATTTAAATATTCCCTAATTTCAGACATAGAAATTAATTAAACTATAAGTGCAAACACAGCTGAAAAAGATAAGTAGTAAATTTCATGATATATGCTTGTTAAAATGAGCACAGACGTAGCAAGGTATTAGATAGTTAACCATTTAAATTCTGCACGTTTACAACAGCAAATAAAGAACCATTATTGTGCAGCACCTGGTCTCAGGAGTGTGATGCCACAGCCTCCTCCACCTGCTCCTGTAAGCTTGCTGTGAAGCCCTCTAGCTGCTGTAACCTGGCACACCGTGTCTAAAGAAGGATGCCCTACACCAATCACATTCAGATGATGCTGGTTGATGTCAATTAGCTCCTATAAAATAAAAAAATAATTTAAAAAGCAGTAAAGATACAGGTCATGAGAGATAAACAACAGTATGTTGATGTGAATATTTGCACTGGGGTTCCATTGTTTTCACCTTTTATTTTATTCATCAAATAAAATTAAATTGTACTTCTGACTGCACGTTTTTCAATATCTATATTTTATTTAAATTACAAAAAAAACAAAGTGTACCTCTAAGATGTTATAGTGGTCTCCTGTGATGGGCTCACAAGTCATCTCTGTTAGGACTTTCTCACAGGTGCAGGAAATGGCATCGACCGAATCCAGCACAGGGATCATGATGGAAGGAAGCTGCAGGAGGTCAAAACAAAAACAGGCCAACAACAAAGGCAGATTAACATCTCCCGTACATCTTTTGCACGGGGTTTGTGAAAAAGTAATGTTTTTATGCGTTTAAATTTAGAACTGCACAGCAGATTTCAGTGGACATACTGCACATGGGCAGCACATTTGGCAGGTCTGACTCCGACTGTGTCCAATATTGGCACAACACCATACAAGCCCAATCTCTGTCCAGGGTGGAAAGCTGCACACCTGCTGGTGTCGCCAAGGCAACGGCACACAGGGGTGCTGGCTGAGAGTTTAATTTTAATGTTTTATGGAGGCACTCAACCCCATGCCCTGGAGTATCGGCCACGAAAAAGCACTGCCTATTATATTAATTATAGTGTCGGCAAGTAACACACGGGGGAGGGAAAACCATTTAGTACCTTGTTAATTTTGTCCTTCACCCTGGCAACAAGTACCTTGGTGCTCCGTGGTACTTTGGTGTTAGTGAGGAGGATTCTCAGCAACGGCACCCTGACAGCAACAAAAATTAGAGAGTTCAGTCACCTGATAATCAGAGGATGATTTTCCAGAGGAAGTTTGATTTTTGTTACTAAAAATATAGAGCATATCTTCCTAAATCGACTTATTAACCAAAACATTCATAAGTACTCCAACAGTACCTGCTCAGTGGTATTATCTTTCCAGCTAAAAATCTCAGCATACCACCTATGTGTAGAAAAAACATTTAAAAGATTATTTTAAATGGCGATATTGTAAACTGTTGATAAAATAATAATAGTATAACTACTGGTATTAAAGGGGGAGGAAAAGGAGGGAGTACAACTTCATGCGCCATATGTTATGTTAAACACTTTTCTATCTCACCCCATGTTCCTACAGCATTGTCTACTCCTGAGGGATTTCCGTGGATGATCTTCTCTCCTTGGAAAGCCCAACTGTTGATGAGCTCCAGATCCTCCTGACACCATCTGCAGTCAGTTTACAACAACACAGGGTGCTGCTAAATGAGCAATCACAGAGACAGGTACGCAGTTGTGTGTTAAATTGAATAATTATAGAGGCACTGTTCGGAAGTACTAAGTTTCCCCTAGCGCTCGCACGTGTTTTAAATAATCAAACGACAGTTAATTTCAGATTGAAGCTGCAGTACGCAACTTTTTTATGTATTAAAATTATCATTATGTCATGACAGTATATGAGACAGATAACCTGTAAAAAAAAAAAATAATAATAATAATAATAATAATAAAATTAAGCCAACAATACAAAACTCTTTTCTATCAAATTGCATCAAGCTATTCACTCTGGTCATTTAGAAGTTTTTAGACCAAACCTCAGAGACTAATTGCTCTGTTGATGCAAATTACTGCTGAAGTCAAAATCCCAGCTCATACAATGAAACCTTGATCTTACCTGCCAGTCTGCTCCCACTCTTTGAGGGGAGTGGGAATGTTTCCAGTTGCACAGAGGAAAGCTGCAGCTAAACACACGGAATAAGCAGCACTTGAGCCCAGTCCTGCTCCGGTCGGCAGCTCTGACCACACAGACACCGTCAGACTGGGCATATCTCTGAAAACATAATCATAAAACAATGAGTTGGTGTTTAATTAAACTACATACAAATAAAGCTAAGACAAACAGCAACTATGTTTGTTGTTTTGTTTTAATTTGCTAGTACATCACACACAAACTCAGCTACAGCACTGGCTTTATTTTTATTATAGACCAATAATGCAGTCTCACATAGACTACTTCATACAGCAGAAACAAACTTGACATTTCTGTCTATGTCATTTCAGAGTGGTTGCTTTCAGGCAGACAGAAAAATACTCTAAACTAATTGTCCGGTTCTGCTCTCAAGAGGGAAAACCCATCCAGACTTGTTAAAAGGGTGCAGAGTGGCCCAGTGCCTGACTCTCATTAGTGGCCATCCTGTCAGAAATCCTTCACCTCGCTCTGACACAGCAGCACTGTGTCAGCGCCGATTAAACCCTCCAACAACCTGCAGCTCTAATGTGCCTGAGAATCTTCCCAGCAGCTCGGGCTGCAGAGGTCACCGATCTGTCTCTCTTTACGTGTGTTTTAATTCATCCAATCAACCTATCCATGTCAACAAAGAAATAAAGGACCACATTAAGGTTGTTAACAAAGAAGGAAAAACTCCAGGCCTGAACGAGTGCAATAAACCTCAAGGCGTGTACTCATCACTTTCTTATACATTCATAGCATTTAGCAACATGAGCACAAGACCATATTCATTTACATAGACCATTACACTCCATCAGGTATCCTGTCACCCCTTTAAATCACTGAGTTCAGGTATTGCATTAACTCTCATGGATGCAGACGTATAAAATCCAGCATATAGGCTTGCAGAATGTTTCTAGAAGAAAGAATGGGTTGCTCTAAAGAGCTCAGAGGACTGTAGTCTGGTGCTTTAGTAAGATGCAATAAGTAGAGTCATGAAATTTTCTCTCTACCTACCTAACATTCCACAGTCAGCTGATTGTGGTACTATAACAGGGAAACTCAGATATGTACATTATAGAGCGGGAAATTATCAACCTTCTGCAAAGTCGGGCCTCCAAAGTTCATATGGTCTTCAGATTAGCCCAAAAACAACATGTACAGACCTTGATGATGGGGGGGGGTTTGACATGGATTTAAAATTGTATTGCAACATTTTGTGGTACTACTGTGATATCAATAAAATCTATTTATTAATTCTATTTTAAGTAATTGTTTTAATATTATTGTTGTCAGATTGTACCACCTCTGTCAGAAAACTCTCCACCCGCTAGACATTTTAGATAAGGGCCTTCATCACTCCCCTAATCATATGAAAAAAAATAACACACGTAGGACAAATATGGAGCAGAGTGAACATTTCCTTAATAAAATGTTTCTAAAATATACTTTGCAAACAGACACAGTTGGTAGTTGGCAACATCTGACATTTGCAAATAGCAAAAGCTTAACATTATCACATGTTTTGCCTGTGGAAAGACGGCATGAACATCTATAAGTCATCATTTCGTAGTGACTGGTGCTTTTATTACCATAGATGTCCATGAAATTCAGCAGACCTTAAAAATATGTGAGAAAAAAAAAATCTGATAGTTTTGATGAGTCTTGTTTCTATAAAATGTGAAGAACATTAGAAATATCTCACCCTGATCCAAAAAGTGACAGGTAGATGTAAAGGAAGGCCAAAATTGCTGAAGCGCTACTGTCTAAATTTCCATTGGTCACGCCAATAAATTCACGCAGTCTCTTCACCAGTTCAGCATCCAGACGTTGCATCTCTTCTTTTTTATCTGTTTGTAATATTTTAAAGAAACAGAAGCAATTTAATATGCAGGTGGACAAAACAGACACACATCATTTTCAGCAGTGTATCTATTCTTCAACAAGCTAACTTGTTAATGTGATGTTTTTGTGACCAAAGGGGGCCTCTTTAATTGTCTGTGAAAGAAAATATATCTGAATAGGCAATTCTGAATCTCTTGATGTGATCCGAGTACATAACTAAGCTAAAATCTAAAAGTAAAAATAGTCCATCGGTTTGAAAAAAATGTATCAGTGTGAAAAATCCTCTCTTACCACTTAAAAATGATGTCAGCTGTTTCAGTTCGGACAGCTCCCAGCAGACAAATGTGTCTATATTAGGTAGGTTAATGCAAACTTTGCCATCAGACCTCGCTTTCAACTGCAAATATGTTCTCAGGTTTAAACTTACTGCAAGAGCCACCTGCAACAACAAACATACAAGTCAGTTCACATTTCACAGTACTACAATACTAAAAATCAGGAGTGTAATTAGACCATTTTATATCCAACCCAGCCCTAGTGGTCAGGGTTGGTGGAAGCCCTCATCAGCTTTCCCTCTTGATATTTTAACTTTTAAGACTTTTCTGTTAGTTTTTCCAAAATCAAACAGAAAATTCATAATTCAACTGCATTAGGCTGAGTTGCATTTAACATTTTATGTCTGATTTTAATGCCTTATGAAACAACAGACTGAAAAACTACATATCATGTTGCAACAGTGTTTTAAAATATCCCAATACAAAATAAAGAGTCACAATTGCGACGTGATCAGAACTAGTATGATGTAAATCAAACCTTTTCCCACATAAATTAATATTACCAATAAAAATGCACGAACGTAAAAGCTTTCTAAATGTTATGCTTAGATGACAGCATCCTAGTTTGGTTTTAAATGTGTGTTAGTACCATACCTTTCCATGAACAACAGCATGTTCCCCGTGGAGGATCGCCTTTCCAGGAGCAGAAACCAGACAGTCTCTCACCTCCATCTTTCTGGCAGTTTCACAGCCTGAAATCTTCTCAAGTTCAACTTTTCACTTACAGTGTTACCACAGACAGGCTTAGCTGGCGTTAATCCGCTGAGGTAGCACAAACAAGGCGATAGTTTAAACCTACAAATATGTGGTTTAATTTCATGAATAACAGAATAAAGTTTGAAGAATTTAACAATGCATTTTTGTGACTAGGTCTAACGCTCTGAACACTGACAGTTATCAATGCAGCTAAAAACACAGTTTACACATAGCTACATGCATTATGTGGACAACCCTACGCTTCGCCTCAGGACCCAATCACCGCTTCAGTTGCCTCAACACGTTTCCTTCCGACCAATCAGTGTCCCTAAATCTGCCTACGACAGGATGAGTTGACCAATCGTGCGATGAAAACGAAACGCCTACAAACTACGGACGCGGCTGAGGGACAAAACTCTTCGTTACAAAACAGCGTTCAGTTTTAGCTGCTACTTCGTAGCTCGTTATGACATCGATTATTACCAGACATGCTCTCCTCCGCTGTTTTGTGCGGACAAGGAGGCTCATAAGCGAACATTGGACACCTAAACCGCTGTGTTCTGACAGAAGGTATTTCTTAGCACTGCTTGTGAGCTCACATGTTTACAGTGTTGTTTCTTCTGACTCCTGCCACTTACACCAGCACAACAAATAGCCCCTAAAACTATATTCTGAGTCATTATTGCATTCATATGATTTTATTCTTGCTCATAAACAATACCATCTTAATTATTTTTCTTTTCTCCTACAGTTATGCCACTGAAGAAGTCAAGTCACCTAAAATATACACCAAAACTGGAGATAAAGGTAAGTCAACTCAATTAAGAAGACATCTTAATGCTTTGGTTTCAACCATATTTGAAGTATAGACTGCAGAAATTTGTGTGATTTCTTTTATGTACATGTATGTTTGAAAGCCACATGATCTGCATATGTATTTGTGTCTTATAGGCAAAATAAAAGCATGTGAATGTTGTGACCCAGACTCTCCTTTCAGTTAAATTAGTGTATATGTTGGCATTATACATTGTTAAAAATGTGTCTAAAAAAAAAAACAATCGGGATGAGAGCTCAGCTGTTCAAATCTCAGTAATAAAGAATGTCAACACAATTTGAAAACAACAGATGCTTTCTATTATGTTTATAAAGACTACTATTTTGTGTTGGTCTATCAAAAGAATCTAACAAAAAATCCCAAACATTTATGGTTATTTTTTTTAAGGTAATAAGAAAAAACTGACTAGATTCCTGATTTGCAGGTTTCTCCAGCACATTCACTGGAGAAAGGAGGCCAAAGGAAGATCACATTTTCGAAGCTTTGGGAAATACAGATGAGTTGTCATCAGCTATAGGGTAAATTATGTATTATTGCACTATTAAATCATTGTATGCACATGGATATTTAAAGCACTTTTGTCAGACAGTAGAAAAACTGCATAAAATTATGTTATCAGAAAAGAAAAATAACCCTGCATGCAATGCAGAACTGCTTCGGAGCTCAATAAAAATGCAAATTCCAAAATAGAAAACAAATGAAACTTTAAGGGAAATAATGTTCCATGAAAATATTGCTGACAGGGTGAGAGGATACTAATGTAATGCTTTTAACATTTCAACGAAAGAATTGTGAATTGTTTTTATATTTAGAGTTACTACCAATATTTTAACATTTTTCTCTTTCAAGTGAGGTTCTACTAAACATGCAGAAAAAGAAGTATTAACTAAAACTATGTTGCTGCAATTTACAGGGGAAATGCGAAAGTCCTTAGTGGTGAAAATAAATCTCAGTTTCAGTGAACCTTAGTTTAAGTGGAGTTGGTGACATGCTGTGATTGCTGAAAAATATCAAATACAAGATGTACTTTTGCAGCTGTGGACAAGAATTAAAAAATGCAAAATTAAAATATAAATCAGTGCATTTGCTGAAAATATTTAAGTATGTCTGACTCACTTTTGTATCCGACTTTACAGTTTGGCACGAGAGTTTTGTCTTGACAAAGGTCACACGTTCACAGATCAGCTGGATAAGGTTTGATTTTCACGTCAAATTTATTTAATGTGCTGAAACTGGCCTGCACTCTACTCTTCTGACAGACCGAAGGCAGAGCACAGGTTAGTTTCAGCACAAAACGTTCATTAGATTTAAAGAGCAAGTAATCAACATGCATTAAAGACATGTTATTTTATTGCAGATCCAGTGTATTTTACAAGATGTGGGCTCCAATATTGCTACTCCTCGATCATCTGCAAGAGAAATCCACAGAAGTATGCAAATACAGGCTGGTGTGATCTCGTTATTTTTCATCACCGATGTAATTTTTTTTTTTTTTTTGTTTTACCAGAGAGAACAAAGTTCAGTCCTCAGCCAATCACTGATCTGGAAACATGGATCGATCATTTTACAGAGGAACTCCCACCGCTGACCAACTTCATTTTACCTGTAAGCATCTTTTCTTCTGTAGATACTGAATGTTCCTATGAATGATTAGGTTATTCATATTTGTATTTTACAGTCTGGGGGGAAGAGCAGCGCAGCTTTGCACTTAGCTCGGACAGTCTGTCGGAGAGCGGAGCGCAGGTCAGTTTCACCACACACAGTTGTGATCAAAAAATAATAATCAGTTCAATGTTGCTTAACCAGATCCATCATTGCGTTTGGCATGATTTATATCTGTACATAGCAAATTAAGTACTAGGTCTAGAAAACCACCAGATCATGACATGCATGCTTCTGATTCCATGTTACAAAATATGTCATGTTAAAACAAAGGAAATGCTTTTGAAATGGTTATTTTAATATAATGATAACCTCAAATCTACCAGTAAGAGAGCAGCATCTTAGTTCCAGACCAACAGGATTGCTAAGGGGTTACAACCACATTCCTCATTTCTTAAAATCAATGGTTGTGCAATTAATTAATTAATGAGGAAACCTATATTTTCAAACTTTATCAGTTTTATCAGCAAATGTGAGAAAAAAAACAAACTGAATATAAATTGTTCCTCACCCTCTGAGTCGTGTTTGATAAATCTTTATTTTAGAATAGCGTTCCCAATGCATTCACTTGTGTATTTTGCGTTTTACAAGCTGTTTAAACCCAACTGTTTGTGGTTTAAGTGTTGCTTTGCAGCCGAGGTCCTCCAGGACCCATGTCCTGCATATTTCAGATGTTTCTCTGCTCCACCACAGCTAATTTAAATGTCTTGATTCCTCAGCAGGTCGCTAAGCTCTGTAGGAGCGTTCCAAAAACCTATTTATTCAATTCAGGTGTGCTGAACCAGGCTAACATCTAAAACATGCAGGGCACAGAGATTTAGACGATATGTTATTCTTATTTCACTGCTACTGTGTTTTCTGACAGCTCTGTGTTTTTCTGCACAGTGTTGCTCCAATTGTGCGTTCAGGGGAGGCAGATCCAGATGTTGCAAAATTCCTCAACAGGTCAATATTTAAAGTATCTGCTTTAAAAAACGCGTACCTTTCTTTCAGATTAAACATCTGATGAAAGTCCAAACATTATTATTATTTTTTTTTTTTGCATTCAGGTTGAGCGACTACCTGTTCACAGTTGCCAGATACGCAGCCATGAAGGAAGCCAAAGAGGAGAAGATCTACAGGAGACCTGAATGAACACGCCTGTTAAATAGAGTCTGCATTTGTTTCTACAGTGATGGATTCCAGTTGTGTTTTCAGTTCAGTGCATTCTTTCTTAAATATCACACACAAGACAAAATAAACCAGCTAAGCAGTACATGTACATCAAAAGTTTGAATTTTACACAGTATGCTCAGCAATTCATCAAATAAACATAAAATAATTTAAATTAACCTTTTGATTCCACATTGGTTATATTCTCAGTCTGATTAGAATTAGTTTTGATATTTCCCATTATAGTTTCTCCTCTTGCAGGTTAATGAGAGCATTTGAGACAGTCACATGATCTGGCACCAGCCCTGGCTCTTCTGGGACAGCGTGCAAGCCCATGTCATTAGAGATAGATTGCGGTCTTCATAGGGTGGGTAGCGCAGATACGTGACGCATTCGAACCGCGTCCCTCTAAGCAAGCACGCTTTTCTGTGTGAGAACGTATCGAAGCTGTAGCGACCATGGAAGGACCCCATTCCACAGGCGCCTTCAAGAAAATGTTTCATTGAATCGTTAAGGCACTGTTACTTTTTCTTCTTTTTTTTTATGTCATTGTATGTGACATGACACACTCACCCACTCCACCAAATGGCAAAGCCACCATCAGGCTCTGAAAGATGCAGTCGTTAGAGCAGAAGCTTCCGCTGGAGGTCTCACTCATGAGTCTGGAAATGACCTGCGGTACGAAGAAGGTCAACGCATGATCACAATTTACTCTGAGAAACTGAAGAAGTAGTTAGCCTAGTTAATGTCAGGCCTTTCCACGTTTATCACCAGCCTGTTTAGTTAATTACAAAACTTGTTTTAATGATCGCTGTCCTGTTGGCATTGCCTAGCAATATTTAAGAATCGCTCACTGCTGAATCACGAGTGTCACTATTTAAAGAGAAATGCCTCAAGTAGGCAGGAAAAAAAAACTTCCTCCAAAGTTACAAACTTCAAGCCTGACTGAAAATTGCCTTGTCAACACGGCCGAGCAGAATGCTGCCTGGAGAAATATTTTACGGTTAGATACGGCAGAGAAGTTACGAGAAGTATGTCTGAATTAGTCAGTGAGAGGCTTTCAGGCCTTTATAGCTCAAATTGTATTGCCATTTTGCTGCCAGTGTGTCATAAGAATAGAAGACGACCTTACAGTTCATCAAAATTATCTCAAATAAATCTAGAAAGCAGCTATTTGGATCAGTTGGATATTTCTTTAGGACATTTATTTCAAATATCAAAACCAGACTTGGAAATAGTAAAGCAGGAACAAAGGAAAAGTAAATATAAAATGTACGTGTGCGACAGCTGTATGTAAACTTTTGACCAGCACTGCATCTCCACTTGTTGTGATGTACCTTATTGTTGGTGGAGTATGCATAAACACAGAGGGGCTTCTCTTGCTTATTAATAAAAGCAATGGCTTCATCCACGTCATTTACAGTGAGTATTGGGAGAACCGGGCCGAAGACCTCCTGTTGCATGATGGGGTCCGATTCTGCCACTTCTACCAGAACTGTTGGGGCTTCAAATGCAAGCAAAGAGCCTCATCGCATTGTGCATACATACGTAGGAAGTGTTTTATAAAAGGTCAAGGATGCAGCTTCCCTACCAATGTACTTCTCTCCCTCTGTCACCTGCCCACCAGCAACCACCTTCCCAGATCTCCACAGCAGCTCTCGTGTACGGTTGAAGATCTCCAGGTTGACCATGCGACCAAAGCTGCGGGATTCTCTTGGGTCGGGGCCGTAGAACTGCATCAGGCAGCATTTCAGGGCCTGCACCAGCCGCGCCTTGACATCCGTGTGGCAGAGGATGTAGCTGGGGGCCATGATGCTCTGACCCGCGTTGTGAAAACGCGCCCATGCAATTCGCTGCACGGTGGTGGTGATGTCACAGTGCTGGTCCACGTAGCACGGGTTCTTTCCTCCCAGGATCAGGGTGACGGGAGTGAGAGTACGGGCTGCGGCCACGGCAATCCTGCTTCCATCCTCTCTGTTTCCTGAAGAAGAGCGGCAGCCACGTTAAAACGCACTTCAAACCATCAAACACATTCAAATGTGAGGATGTGGTTACCTGTAAAGAAAACATGGTCAAATTTAAGCTCCACGGTCTCAGACAAGTCACTGATGCCTGCAAGAATCACATGGAAGCATTCCTTGAGGAAAACAAAAATTTCGTATAAGAGCATTTCATGCATATGTCATCCTTTCTGAAGGTTAAGCAAATTAAAGATAAATTATTATTAAAATATTGCTTAGAATATATATCATATTACATAATGTGTCTCTTTTAATGGTTATATTTTATACAAGACAACAGAAATGGAGGTGAATTTTGTTCTAACGACTCTCAACTTATTTTCGTATTACCTGACTAAATAAAATGATGTGCTCTTAATTTAACAATAGTGGAGAAAAGATAACTGACTCTGATGAAGACACAGATGATGTCAAAACATTTGTCTCCATGACGTTTGGAGAGTAAAGATAAAAACTGATAAGTAAGTATGTTGTCCTTTAGTTGATTTAACATTGTTTGTTGGGAGATGATTACCATAACATTATAGTTTATTGCTTTTACTCAACTCGAATATAAATTAAACTTATATTAAAAAAACATTTCCTTTCCTTCACCTTAAGAAAGAATGTCGCATTTATTGTGGGCCTTTAATGATGCATTTGAAATTTGCAAAATTTTTGCCAAACAACTTCAATTAACTTAAAAACAGAATTACATGCACAAGTTTAAATTTGCAGATGGAAAATCATCAGCACTGTATGTATAAGAAATAAATCTATTTGCTTTAGAGAAAAAAAAATCATCGGACACAATATAAAAACAATACAGTTTTTAAAAAAGGGGGAAAAAAGCAGTGTGTTTTTGTCCACTGAGCCTCTCTATCAAATATCCCACCAGTTTTCGTGACCACAGTGTCTTTAAATTGTATTTCTCTCTTTGGTTATCTTCCAGCACCTCAGATTACCAAGAATTTTGAAAGCTCAAAAAAGTAAAGCGGTGAAATGACTCCCCTTGGAAACTCCAGTAATAATTTAAGTCGTTAAATCATAAATAAATTAATAGAGAGTGGCTTATCGCGTACTTAACACTTAAATTCAATTTGGCTCAGGGATTACAGCTCATAAGGTTCTTTGACCTCAGCAAATGCTCCACAAACTTTTCCCATCCACTTTCCAGCATATTGCATCATCAGCAGGCACTTTTTGGCGAGGCAAAGTCACATTGTGTAACTTCCTGAAAGACCTTTGGAGCAGTCAGTCCTCTCTGCTCGCTTACTTACATTATCCAAGTAGAAAGGAATAAGACGATGCAGAAGCTCTGCTGTGTGCACGGTGTACTCAGAGGGGCTGATGAGGGCACAGTCTCCTACAGGAATGAGATTCCTACGTGAACGTCAGATTCTCTGCAGGATTGTGAGGTTACAAGACGGCGCCGCTGCTCACCAGCTGCAATGGCTCCAACCAGAGGCACCAAGCACATCTGGACAGGACTGCACCAGGTCCCCATGATGAACACCACACCCAGGGGCTCACTGATCACCAAACACTCGTCCAAGCTGGTGGACTGCACAAACAACTTCAAAGTTAGGCTACAGGCTGAGCAAACGAGCAGAGGAGAGAAAAAAAAAAAAGAAAGATTTGACCTTCACTGAATACTTAAAAGGTCGGTGCAACTTAGCTTTAATCTGCTTTAGTGGACTCTGTACAATGGATTCCTTTGTGGCAGTCAGACTGGAATGTTTTCAGGTTGTGTAAGTTTTGAATAATCCCATGTTTTGGAGAAGTGGGTTTCCCACCAGATTCTTTTCCACGGACTGAGGTTCCATCCACTTCTTCAGGTTGCTGATTGCGTGAAGCGCCTCGTTCTTGACCATGATCAGTTCAAACACGACCGTTTCAAACCGCGGCTGGTTGAAACGAAAAGGAAACGGACGATAAATGCAAGAAGAAAGTCAATATTTGCAGGTACATCTCAGATTAAAATATGAGTGACCTAGTTGATTTCATTAATTCAGTTTAAAAGATGAAACTCACACAGTTTTATTAAATGCTTAGTGATATTTAATTTCAAACATGAACTTCAGTTCATTTTTGTAAAATACGGCTGAAGTACTGAATCCAGACTTAGCCATCCTTTAAGTGGGCTTTTCTTTACAATCATCTCTATAGGCTGCAGTTATTTCTCTTGCTTGTGCTTTAAGCAAACACACACACACACACACACACACACACACACACACACACACACACACACACACACACACACACACAAGACGTTCAACTCCCTGTCAGCTTCTTTAGCAACGCGCTTAACTGTCAGGAGTGGTTAAAAATAAAATGTAATTACAAGTTCATTGAAAGGTTTAATGGAATACAGTTCATCAGGACTACAGGCACACAGTTTCCTTTGGTTGCTATCAGAACGTTTTAGATACAAGGCAGCCATATTGGATTTACATGTCGGGTTTGGTGAGAAAGTTTTGACTTTCCAATTCAGAGTCTCAACTCCTTGGGACACTTGGATTATTTTTCAAACTTGAAAAATTAATCTTCTAAGTAAAAACAGAACACACTACTATAACTTCTTTCGTCAATCAAGTATTACATGGATAAGAAACCATTTTTCTTTGTCTCTAGTTCTGTCTGTCAGCACATTATTATTAACCAAGAAAGTAGTTCTTATTAAAGTCTTATGCCATAACATACAATTTTCGATTAAAAATTTGCTTTGTAAATGGACTTATGTATAATTTTTATTTTCCTTGAAACTAAAACTTGGGATGTTCATTACCTGTAAATCCTAATAATCAAATTTAACTGCATATGTTTTTTTTTTAAATTGGTGAAATAAATAACCCATTCAGTGACGTTCTAATTTGTTGTCATGCAGCAGTGAACCAGTGCCTGTTCTCACTGAGAGTTGGAAAGATGACAAGTGATGTACCTTATGAAGGTCCCTTCCAAGAGCATCCACAAAGTCACACTCATGCTCTTCCAGCATCCGCACCACAGCCTCCAGCTGGGCCAGTCTGAAACCTTCCTTCAGGGTCCGTCCAGCCTGAAAGGCGATTCTTGCCCTCCTCAGCAGATCCACGCACTCCAGAGAGTATGTCCTCAAGCAGGGTTCTCCCAGCCTCGTCCTGGAACAACAAACTGTTAACATTCCCAGGAATACTTCTAATCCACATCACGTTACACTCTGTACCTTCTGCATGTCAAACGACCATTCCTCTGACAAACGTAGCACGCCCTGATTTTTCCACTCATGTTCACTCGGGTCAAATAAATCACCAGTGCTGGTGTCTTTAAATGGGCCAGTTTGACGTTAAGCCTGGGCACCCGCTCAGGAGAAACCCCCACAGGCAGGGAGGATAGTAGGAAATCCTAACAACTCCAGCCAATCAGGTGATGCGCATAAAACTGACAGTGCTGCCGACCAACATCGGGCCACAGGTCATATTTAAACTTCCTATCCATTTCCAAGAAATAACAATAAAAACAAATAATAAATGCAAAATCAAACAGCTTTACCTGCGTAGGGCTTTGAACCATCGGGTCGGGGATGGACTAGGCGGGCCGCTCATTATTTTACAGGTTCACGGTGAGACAGAAATCTAGTAGATGGATGGAAAATCTTCACAGGGAGCCTCTGTGGTGTGCAACGACCAAGCCACTGAGCTTAGGGGAGAAGGTTTGACTCATGCGTGCGCATTCACACCATAATCCTCCGTGTGTGGCATTTAGAAAAACCCAGAAAAGGCAAACCAGGACTCAACCTTCAGCCTCCCAGCCCGTCAGCCACCCACGGTGGGCCGTAGTGGCTCAGACGGGTGCTTTTAATCAATCATTTATTTAAGCTGAAGACAAGAAATCACTGAGAGCGTGTGCAGGATTTAAATGGTTTATATAATACTTGATTCAACAATACAGGATTAAAAAAGTATTTTACATGTAGACAAGTCTGTCAAAACAACAAAGAAAAACACTCAATACTATTGTGCAGCCAGCTCTGAAGACATGAAGATTATACATTGTGACAGGAGGGGTGGAAAGGGTTTTAGCTTCCTGTTTGTTACTTCTCAGTCTAAAAGAGTGAATGACTGCTCAAAGCCAACGTCAGCGGACCTCTGAAACAACCGATCCTTCTCTTGACATCATGTAGAAAAACACACAAGGGGAGCTCCAGAAGAGACAAACAAGCATGTGAGGCACCATTCATCACATCCTCACTGTAGTGTATCGATTAATTAGGAGCAATTCCTGTTCTTATAAAGACTAATAAAAAAAGGCTTTGAAACGATGTTTGATCCTCCACTAGTTTTTCTGTTTAATTTTTAAAAAAAGATCTAGTTAGTAGAAAGGATACAAGTTTATTATTGTGCCAGAGAGAAGTTTACTCACTCACTATAGGCATAAATACCATATTCACCTGGGGTTTTAACAAGATGCATCTGAACTGTTGTTTTTTGTTTTGTTTTTTTCCAGAAAAAATTGCAACGTTTTTTCTTATTCACACATGGTTAAAAAAAAAAAAACAAACACATCCAGGCTCAAATATAAATATACATCACCACTGATATTTGGTGAAATACTTTCCTCTGCGTGTCGCAGAGAAAAGTATAAGTGAAGGAAAGACTTTCAAATCTGCAACACTTGCAACAGCACCCAAACATGGTGGTGGCAGCGTCATGAATGGGGCTCGTTTCTGCCGGTGCATTGCATCAAGCAGAGAGAATAATGAAGGAAGACTACTAAATTATTCACCTAATCTCAAATCAAAGGCTGGATGTTTAAAACTTGGCCACAAGTGTGTGTTCCAACAGGACATCCATCCCAAACATAGATGGGGGCTGGGGGGATGGACCGGGGAACCGGGGAATTGTCAGGAAACCAGGGTCAGAGACTTAAAAGTTTTTACACTTGGGTGTAATCCCACACTGATACTAATCTCCTGGAATGGCAACCTTACTGCAAGTTTGCAGGGTTTGACCACAATCAGACACCAAGTCAGGAAATCAACCAGTTTAAATGTGCGCTAGCCTTCCTGCTAACAAGAGTACTCAAATATCCAGACAGAGTTATACCAGAAGCTAATTGATGGCTTCAAAAAGAACTTAAATTCTCTGCAACAAGCAGATGGACCTTTAACTAATGAGGAAGCTGTACCTATGCATGTGATGCAATTTTTATCATTTGTACTAAAAGAAAAAGGTAAATTCAGACTTGTGCACCCAATTCTATTAAAAATTATTGTTGTTTGTTGATTAATCCATCATAAGAAAATGTGTCTTTAAAACCCCAAACTGAACAATATTCATGATTATGAGGATACATAAACTTTCCACTAGTACTGTACACGTTTACTGTTTAAACACGTTAGTGGCCATAGCTCAGGTAGTTAGACACTAAATATTTATTCTCATTCATAACAGAAAATGTGTTTTTGCATATTAAAGAAATAGAAGATTTTCAATTGTCCTTCAGCTCTTTGAGTGAAGGTTTGTCTTTTTTCTTGTTCCGTGACGACAAAACAGTCCCTTCTGTCACTGTCTAATGCAAATAAACCCTGTCTCAAGGAGTACTCAGGCTATTAAGGTCACATTCAACTTCATGTCCCCACAAAAACCAGTGCAACATTTTCAAGGGGACGTCGTCCAATTGAGCTGTTGTATTTGGTTGACCAGTCAGTCCGTGACATCATTTTAAAAGGTCTTCAGACCGCAAGATCTTTTCCGCATGGCTTGGAGAAAAGCCCACAGAGATCAGAGGGATTTACAGTAAAAGCCTCCATGGTTGCTTCAGTTAGATCTCTCTCGTTCAGAGAAGTAGTCCAGGACCAAAGCCCCAATATCTATGGCTTTTTTTTCCCAAAACGTGGTAATTGGTTAGAGCTGAACGACAACAGCACACGTGCTAGCATGGGGTAACGGTGAGACATGAGGCACTCGGCGTTAGTATATGAGGTGGAGTGAACATGGCTTCCTGGTATAAAATACATAGAAGACTAAACCACTTCATGATTTTAAACTTGGGTGACAAAAAGAGACGTAGCACAGCCTCGTCTACTCCGGCATGAAGGGGGAAAAAAATGTCGACAAATCGTTTCCAGTTCATTTCCTGCTCTTAAAGGTAAGCGGTGCTACAGCGAGGGCATCTTTATATCAAATAACAGCATGATCATACTTTCTGGACAGAAGTGAGGGTGATGTTTGGCTCTCAGACAACCAGAGAACACAACGGACTGGATGGGTCAAACGCTTTGCTTTAAAACGCAACTCAAGGAAATTAATGCCAAGTTACGACTTCGAACAACGACTTCTTCTTCTTGGAGATTTGTCACAAGACACGGATCTGTCTTTTACACTCATAAAAACCTTTTTTTTTTTCTTTTTTTTTTGGGGGGGGATGCGTTTCTGGATTCAACGGATGAAATCCAGACTTGACAGCATATTTAACAATGATTGGTTGCTTGGTTTTACTCATGTAAGTAAGACCTCGTGTCTAATGGCTTGCATTGCATCTGTATTGCTTTCCAGTCGTCTTAAAACGGTGGTGGCCTCGGATCCAAGAATGATTCTGTTAAGCCTGAGAAACTGAGATCAAACCACGGTATATATTTGAGTGTTATCATGTTAAATATATGAAATATTCATTTTTAGGAGGAGACATTAAAATTTTACTGTGTTGCAGGAGCTGCTTCCTCGTTGACAAGAGAAATGAGTAGATCTCACTCCGTCAGCGCTCAACCAGAGATCCGATCGTCCATCGTTGCTCCTCCTTTCTTCAGCTGATGGCTCTATAATGTGCCAAATAGCTCGAGCATCCCGCTCAGTTCACGTTGTTTATCACATCCGTCCTGTGCAGATTGTCCCAGCGCAGAGTTAGGAGAGCTCGAAGCCTGTGTTCATACTGATGGCGTAACGCAGTTTGTCACGCAGGATGCTCTTCTTGCTGTAGTTGGGCAGCTTGAGAAGGTTGAAACACGTAGAAGAAGTGGGAAGTCGACCCCCGGGCTCCTTCTTTCGAATTGTGAAGAAGCCCCTGAGGACACTGCCGAGGGTGTCTCCTGTGTCCTGGACATGGCAGATAAAATGTGCACAATTATTGTTTTGGATTGACCATCACAAGTATTAGGTTTGTATAATCTTTCTTCCTTAAAACCATGAGACTATTAGAAAATATTTCAAAACTTCTTCTCCTTTAATGCGACATATCCTGTAAAGTTAATCTGAAAAACAAACAACCTGTTCCAAGAAAAACTGTAAACAAAAAAACCAAAACAATCGGCAGTAACGTGGTGGATTATGCAAGTTAAAGCACCTTTTGATTCAGGTACAGCATTTCATCTTCACACACTGAGAAATTTGGAGAACATTACGAAAGTAAAATGAGGAAATTGATCAAAATGTGTTGTGTAATTTAAGTTTCCTTCAAAGTATTAATTTAAATGTGCACACTAATGCAGTTGCCTTATTACTTTCTCCTCTTTTCTGAAAAAGTTTTAAAGTTGTTTTTTTCATAATCCTTAATCTGTCATGTTGTATGCTCTTAATGGAAACAGTAGATATAACCTCAAAGAAAGTGGGGTGAGAAGAAAGTGCACAGAGGTGACAGGAGCAGAGAAAAAACAGCATTTCTATTCCTCTAAACCACATTCTGAGATTCTTTCATAATCTTTAATTTACGCAATTTTTTTATTGCATGATTCCAAACCTGTAAAAGATACAGGTCAATATAAGCATATGAAACAAGTAACGTATTTTTCATTCTTACCTGATCATCTGAGACTTCCACACAGCGGATGGAGAAAGGTGGTTTGAGGTAAGCAAAGCCTAGAAGAGGTGGCCTTGAGCAGCTGGTAACAAACTATAAAAACATATTTGAAAGATAATGAATAGTAAGATCACTTTGTATTTGCAGTAAAAAAAAAACAGTATTTAACTTTAGGAAACCTACTTTTAAGAACATAGCCCTCTCTTCAGCATTAAAGTCACTGGACAGGATGTCCCAAAGCCAGATGATGACACGGTGGCTGCTATGGAAACCTCCATAATAGACGGTGTGTTTCCTGCAAGAGGTGAAAACAACACTGAGTATGTTAAACTGGCTCAATAAACAGAAAACATTAGAAAAATGTGTCAAATAATAGTAAAAAAAAAAAAAGGACAAAAAAGGCAAAAGTAAAAATTCTACTTACTTGAGGTCGTCTAAATCAATCTCTGCGTTATCCCCTGAGATCAGCCGCTGAACTTCAGGCGTGGAAAACATGTGCAGCCACTCTGGATTAATGATGCTGCGGAAACCCCGGATGAAAGCCGCCGTTTGCTCCTTAATCTGCGTGTGCATCCGGAAGTGAGCCATCAGGTGGATGTAGCTGATCCTGCAGTAGAGAGGAGAGATTAAATCAGGCTGTGACGTTGATTCGACTAAGGACTTTCTTAAAACGCGAAGGATCAACACAAGTTTTTAACTTTGGAATCTTAATTCACTTACTTGTTTTCGTTGGTGACTGGCATAGTTTTTCCTCCAGGTATCAACTCATGACAGACAAGCTGTAAGGAAACATCAACTTAAACTTCATACATAAGATAAAACACTTTTCTGACATATTTTTATATTTTTCTACCTGCCCCATAACATCTTCATCGTAGGACAATGTGAGTCCTAGATCTCCCACATCTCCGTCATAACGCTAAAAAAAAGCAAAAAAACAAAAAAAAAAGGATTTTTTTTTTTTTTGTTTTTAAAATCTTGTTTTAAAAACTGTTCCAAAAATGTTCAGACTCCTTCAGGCTGCATGTAAACGCAATAACTGAGCCTGACCTTAATGGAAGTGAGGTTTTTGTAAAACTCAGAGTCCAGGGAGGGAAGCTCGTCTATGGAGCTGTAGAAGGTGCTGTGGTGGTGTCCCAGGACTTGACTGAGGAAGAATGAGGCAAAAGGAACATCCACAACGATGCCCTAAGAAGGCAAAACAAACAGCCGATTATCACGTCACTCAGAGCAACCGGCAGAAATGAGCGTCTCCGGAGATTAAATTACCTCATAAACAGCTTTACCGAGCATCTTCCCAACAAACTCAAAGAGCTGCAAGTGATTCTCGTGGATGTAGGATGTGGGCGAGGGATACAGCCTTTCGTTTCCACTTGTAGTCTGTATGAAATAAGCAATGGATCAAACCAGAACCAGGGGGTTTGAAGTGAACAAAACAAAGCGGGCCACTTTGTTTTCGGGTTACCTTGAACAGGTTGAGGGCAGGGTTGAAAACTTTCTTAATGATCTCCTCTAGAAACTCTTTGAAGACCCCGTCCTGGTCAATTCCAGCCTCGTCCACTCCCAGGTCATTAACAAACTTCACACGAATGACACCTTTTATGGAGTTCACCGGTAACCTGCGGAGCTGGTCGTATCCGTCCTACGGGCAGGAAAATCCAGAAGTTATTAAGGAACAAACCAGAAAGTAATGCAATAAATAAGTAAAAAAATAAATAAAAATTATTCTCTACTACACACTTCCAGCATCCGTGAGCGGCGAATAGTAATATGGGTGACGTGCGGAGAAGCCGAGCTGGTTTCTACCAACCCTAAACTTTCTTTCTCCTTTGTGACGATGTTTCTGAACAGCAGCACCCTCTGAAAATAGAGCGTTGGGAATTATCATTGTGCAAAAAAAACCCCATAAACATTAAGCAGCACACATAACTGGAGAATCTCCTTCACTCACATTTTTATGTGGGATAACATGTGGGATGTACTGCAGTAGAAGTTGAGCTCTTTTTTTCCCTTTTTCCAGCTCTTGGAACAACAAGCTCGGCTTCAAATCCCTGAGTGAAACACAGCAGGATCGTTCATCACAGTGAGGAAAATCTCTAAACTGAAAGCCAGTGTGTCGCCTGGGACAGGTGACAGAGTTTTGGAGTATTTACTTGCGAAGCCAGTGGTCGTCGGGGGTGAACCTGCGCCTGCAGTCCCGCTCATACAGGACCATCAGCCAACCGTGAACGCTGTGAAAGAGCTCCAGCTTTTCTCCTTTTGCGTTTTCTATAAAGAACAGTAAGTATGAGGCTGATTAATTTCTAAGAAAGTTGTCATTGTACACACGCACTGATGTTGAAATTGCATTCATTCCCAGGCCTAAATTCTGTTCCATCCTATAAATAAACAAATCTTGTTCACTCGCCAGAAAACAGTTTTAAAACCTGAGACACAGACAGAAAATGAAACAGAAATGACTTAATAATAAAAATGAAGAAATCAGTGTTCAGAAAAAGACTGTCTGATTTCTAAAATAATGAATGAATGAATGAATGAATGAATGAATGAATGAATGAATGAATGAATGAATGAATGAACAGAGATACATGGATGTTAATATTAGAAAATAGCACAGGAAAAAAAAAAAAAAGCCTGAAAACACTTAGATGAATCCATACTCTAGTTTCTTTTATAAACATTCCAGTTCTGGGAATTACTTTAATCCAATCCCATGCTTTTCCAGACAGAAACCCTGAAACGTCAAAGAAACTCACATCACAGCTGTTCTGGCTAGAGGTTCACAGACTCACCTAAGATGCCGTCCCAAATCATCTTGTACACAAATGTGTTCAGAAAAGAGGAGATGGTGATGAGTTCCTCTATTTTGAAGGATGTTTGCTCCTCATACACTTCAATGTCATCCAAAATTCTGAAAGATAAAATTTTGGTTATTTATATGTAGCTTTATGTCGCAAAAAAGTTAAAGGGGGATTTACAAAACTTTGTGAGGCCAACTAATTAAATTATATTTAAAAGCTGTCATGGAAAATCATGTTTCAATTTGAATTTATTCTACATTATAGGATCCCATTCAATTCAGGCAATAAAAGGATTGCTCTTGAAAAGAGGAAATTGATCAGCTTACGTGATGAGGTGACGAGAGCAGTCACAGAACAGCATCAGCATAGCCAGGAGCTGCTTCGACTCCTCTGTATCGTTGTTCAGACACTCCATGAAAAGCTTGAGGCCCCCCTGAGGGCCGAGCTCACAGATGAAAGCCCACAGTTTTGGTAAAAGGTCGTCAAGATGCGTCAGACCTGCAGCAAAAGAACAGGACAGTTCCAATCACCTACGACGATACCGTGCAAGAACACAGCGAGCGGGGTTCTGTGGCTGACCGGTGAGTATCTGGAGGCGTATTTGCGTCAGCGTGGACAGAGCCGTCTGGTAGAGCACGCAGATGCTGCACACTTTCTGAACTTCGGCCGAGTCGACCCGCTTCCCTCCGACGGGTTTCAGGATGTTCCTCACAGAAGCCGACTTCTGAAACGCTCTCTTAAAAAGATCTTTAAAAGACGCAGACGCATCACATCCTGTACGACGGAAAATTCACCGTGTTGAGAGACTGTGCAGGGTTTTACTTTGGTAACTTACTCTTCACGGGCAGATTGTTTTGAGACGTGCTCGGCTGTGGCGGCGGCGGGGTGGACTCCTGACTCTCCAGCTTCTTGGAGAGGACGTCACTGAAGAGAGTTCGAATGACAGAGACGCCCCACAGGTGCTGAAGCTGCTTCGTGACCAGAGGCATCGACTCATTCAGACTGAGCAGAGGAGGAGAGAGGACAGAAAATGAAAGAAACAACAAGAACAGTAGAGAAAACAAGCAAATACAGCAGAAAAATTAATTGGCGACTAAACTTTATCAACAAAAATATAAATGTATGGGTATGTCTAACACATTTTATAACATTTCTGTATATCAAAGATGCAGCATGCATAAAAAATCGAGGAAAAAAATTGAGGTTAAAGCTCCAAATATTTTTATTTTTTTTTCTGATGGCTGGCAATTTATTTAAAGTTTGAAGAAAAAAGAAAAAGTCAGAAACTAAACTATTAATATTTTACAGCAAAGTTATTGTCATTCTCTGACTTTTGTTCCGGACCTGATTGGCTCGGATTAAAAGTTATACTTAAACACATAAAGACTCACTGACCCGTAGTCCACAGTCTGAGAGAACCAGCCCAGGACAGGATGCCAGTGTGTTAGGTTGGACTTCTTCTGTGATACGTATCTTTGGCAGTATGACAACATGTCGGTCAGGTCCTTCACAAAATGGTTGGCCTCTTCTTCTAAAACTTTCTCGTTGAGGTAACCCAAATGGATTAGGTTTCCTGTTGGGTATATTTGAAAGTGACATTAACTACAGATGCATCTCAATAAAATGCATTGTCTCTGAAAAGTTAATTTAGCTTAGTAATTGGGTTAAAACATATTAAAAATACTCATATATACAGATACAATAGATAGACTACATGGAGCCCCAACCAGGTGCTGAGACAATACTGTACAGTACAATGGTTTTATATAACATAGTAATTTCCCATGAAGCATAATTTTGAGTTTCCGTTACATGTAATCCATAATAATACACTTAAAATAAATCACTTTGTATGGATTTAATCCATACAAAGGATCCAATCCATAATCCTCTTTATAAAACCAGTTTTTATAAAATGGTGTTTATAGATAGATAGATAGATAGATAGATAGATAGATAGATAGATAGATAGATAGATAGATAGATAGATAGATAGATAGATAGATAATATATATATATATATATATATATATATATATATATATATATATATATATATATATATATATATATGTATATGTATATATATATATACCCAATTCACTAAAATGGACCTGCACACACATCTGTTTTAGCAATTAAAAAGCCGAGTGCTAAATCACCGGAAAGCACTTACCAAGTAAGCAGAGTGTGTGGCTGCCCTCAAGACACACACAGATGTCCAGACACTGTTCTTCCCGGCTCAGAAACAAAATGAACTTCCGCAAGAGGTCGTGGGTCTGGATTAATGCCATGCACTGTTGGGACAAAGTATATGTAAAGGCAAACGGTCTTAACATTTCATGGCATTAGACGCACACACAACGACAGGCTTTTACCTCTGGAGTCAAGACACTGAGGTGGGACACGACGGCGGGAACGGACATGATGTGGAGGAGGAAGGACCGGAGCAGGTTGTCTGAAAAGTGAGCTGCAGTGACTGGCCTGTAAAAGATCAGATTTCGTTTATAAGCCAGTTTATATAACACAAACTGTAACAGACATCCATGTGTGGCAAAACTAAAACGTTCTATCCAAGCAGAGAAACTGAAATAAGAATGTACCTCAGAGACAAAGAGAAAACAGCAGTCAGGGTGCCTTTGGAGAGAGACGGCTTAGACCGGGCCAAACCATTGGTCAACAGGATCTATACACAAATTTAACACAAATTTCATAGTTAACAAATATACTTTTTTTCTTTTTTCAAAAAGATAAAAAGAAGACAACTGAACACAATTGTCTTGTTTAAACTGTATAAAAAACAAACAGTAAAAGTGAACCTGCAGTATTGAGTAGAATCCCTTCTGATTTAGATGCCCCATAATATTTTCACAAATCCTTGTCAAAGCAGGTCTCAGAGCCTCACCTGCAACAACGGCAGGGAAAATGTTGTCCATTATGTTTCCGTTCGAACAAAGCGTGTCAGGCAACAACAGCAGATCTGTTTATACTGGACTCTCACCCTTTCCTCGGACTATCCGCCACGTCGACGTGTCGGTGAAGGTCACCAGCATGGTGAGGTACAGTGTAACCAGCTTGTTGTCTTGGAGTATATCAGGCTGAAAAAAAAATAAAAATCACACAGTTGGTTTTACGACTACATCTGAAACACGAGGACCGAACTAACCGGATGCAATAATTAAAGACTGGATGAAGGATTACCTTTAGGTTTTTCAGTAACTGACAGCAGATCCACAGGACATCTTTGATCTGTTTCAGCCAGGGAATAGTGAGGTCTTTGGAGAGAGCCAAGGAAACATACCAGACCTGAAAACCACAAGGAAGAAACATCACTGAAAGAAAGTGAGATTAAAAAAAAGGATTCATTTCTAAAGGATAACAACACAGCCAGACTTACTTTAGGTTCGTTTTCAACCTCCATGCTGGCCAGAATCGCTCGACACAGCTTCTCAAATCTCTGATGGAAGCAATTAAAAATCAGTTGGAGTTGCACAGGCAAATCCATAAGTAATACTGAGGCAACCCGACTTTGACTAAAAATTATGTTTAACTACACTAATATGTTTGCACCACTTTAAAGAGGGCTACCACTGCATTAACAGTTTTAACTGGCTGTACATTTAGTTTACTAATTAAATTCTTTGCAGTGCCAAGCAGTGCCTCTGGACTTTATGTAATAAATAATCACAATTGTGACGTAGAAGGAGAAGATATGTATTTTCAATATTTTTAAACTGTCGCAATTGAAGCTGATGTATCATCACAGATCGACATGAACCAATGGAAAGCAGTAAACTCACCGTCTTGTCCTCAAGGCGATATATGAATAGCAATTTTCGAGCAATTTTGAAAATTGAAAGTGCATTTCTTTTTGTTGTCCCCGTTTCAGAAACTTGAAAATAGTCATCAACCTCTTTCCTGGTAAGATTTAAAAAAAAAAAAAAAAAAAAAAA